>NW_025108615.1:75000-82500 GCF_019457755.1 Venturia canescens | reverse complement strand
CCGGCGGAGATTGTCATCTAGCGTAAGGGTGCGGTTAGGAGGGTGTAAGAGGGAGAGGAAGGGTTAGGCGTCGGAGCTGGGGATCCTCAGGAAAAGCCCCACTTTAAATGAATCATGTCCGAGATCGTTAAAGTTTCAATGGTGTCACTGGACAAAGGGCTATCCGCAGCCCAATCTTCGGGAGTAAGAGGGGAGAGTGCTGGAGGTGGCGTTGACACCTCGCACGTCAAGAAAGCGTCGACGGTGAGCAGGACCATCCCCATGGGTCCTCCTGCTTCGCCAGGGTTAAAGAGGAGAGCAGCCAGGTCAGAGGGCGATTCGGCTGGCGGCTCGTCAGCAGCTGAGTCCTGCGTCTCAGCGAGCCGACCAGGACCAGTCTCGTCGAAGGGTGCTTTGGTAAGGGTGAAAAGGGTGTCGGCTAGGAAGAAGCAGGCATTTGCTGGAGGATCGGCGTCGTCCCGACCACGCTCGCAGTCTGATGGAGCGGTCTCCGATGTGAGCGGGTCAGAGCGTGGAATGGACGCCGATGGGAGTGAGTCGGAGGCCCCGGGGCCTTCGGGCACGGTACAGCCTCGCCCTTTGGGAGAGACAGTGGAGGCGTTGGCGTCCGGTACGGGCACTCAACCGAAGGCCCCGTGGGAAGTCGTCCGGCGAAAGAAGCATCCGAAGAAGAAGGGCGTAGCGGGGCCTGAGCGTTCTCGCTCGGCTCCGCGTCGGACGCCTTCTGGACCAGCCGCTCCGGCGGCAGCGTCGGCCCCCGTGGCGGTGGAACTCCTGGTTCCGTCAACCGCCTTCGGTGGCAATGGTCCCCCGAGGGTGCTGAGCGTGACGGAGTTGATGGCTCGTGCCGAGCAATTGGTGGGCGAAGTCGGGGCCTACACGAAGGACCCGGCAAATAAAATTAACAAGGGTGTCGCCTCGTTCATCGAGGACAGAATGTCGGGGATGCTGTCGCTTCTCGTAGCAGCTACGGGGAAGGTAGAGAGCCTCACGGGTGAATGCGTGGGGTTGCGGTTTGCACAGGAGACATTGGCGCGACGGGTCGGTACACCCGCCGGCAGCGGTTGCCAGGGCCCGCGACTTGAGGCTCCTGCAGGACCCGGACGCGTGAGGACGTTCGCGGAGGCTGTTGGTCGGACACCCCAGCCCCAGGGGGGGGTGGTTCCCCGGCCGGTGGAGCCCGGGGCTCTTCCTCGACGCCGTCCGGTGCGGCGGGAGCCGCGGGTCCCCGAGCACGCTGTGCTTATCAAGGCAGCGGAGGGGCCAATGGGACCAGCCGAGGTGAAGGAAAAGCTGAAGAAGCTGGTGAACCCGGGGTCGGCCTCGGTCTGCGTCTTGGGCGTGAGAACTGTGCGAGGAGGGGTGCTCGTGGAGACGAGCAAGCAGGAGGAGCTACAGTTCTTCCGTGAGAGCGAGGCCATCCGCGAAGGTGGCTTGACGGTGACGGCGCCGGAGGCGCCGAGGAAAAGCGTTTGCGTGTTTTCGGTGCCCCGGGGAGAGACGGAGGAAACGATACTGACCGCTCTTCGAGTCCAGAGCGTCCCTACTATGGAGGAAGCGGACTTTCGCGAGGCTGTCAGGCTGGGACGGAGATTCAGGACGAGAGGAGGTGTCCCAAGGGCATCCAATTGGGTGCTGGAAGCCACGCCCGAGGTTGCGAACGCGATAGTGGCGAAGGGGCGTGTTCTCCTGGGATGGGAATCGTGCGTGGTCCGGGACTACGTGGACGCGGACCGGTGCTTCCGGTGCCTGCGCTTCGGCCACTCGCCGGCGTTCTGCCGTAGGCGAACGCTGACGTGTGCCTGGTGTGCGGGTGACGGCCACTCTGCTGCGGCGTGCCCGGCCAGGGAGGCTCCTCCCTGCTGCGTGAATTGCAGGGAGGCCGGCCTCGAGTCCGCCCACAGGGCACTGGACGGGGCGTGCCCGTTGTACAGGGGTGCGATCGCTGACGGGCGGAATGCGGCAATGGAGGAGCGGGCCCGCTCGGTGGCTCGGGCAGGTCCCGCCTCAGGCAGCGGAAATGGCTGATCAGCCCTCCCCTGGTCGCGGCGTCGGTGGGTTGGAGGACCAGGAGCCAGTTGGGCTCCGTGTCCTTCAGCTGAACTGCCGGCGGTCCCGGGGGGTGATGGCCGAGCTCGGCCAGGTCCTCGTTGAGGGCCGCTACGCCGCCGCCCTGCTGCAAGAGCCTTATCTGCGGCGGGGGGGTGTCGTCGCGGGGCTCCCGGCCTGGATGCGCGTATTTCAGAGCGGCGACGGTAAGTCGGCCGTGGTCCTCTCGGACGCGACGCTCGACGCCACAGTGGTTACTGTGCCTGGCGGTGAAGGGGGTGCTACGGTGTGGGTTCGCGGTGTTTTTGGTACTATGTACCTATGCTCCGTGTACTGCCGCCACGGGGCGCCGCTCGACAGCTATTTCCAGTATCTGGAATGGGTTTTTACCCAGCTGCGAGAGGCTCCCGTGATGGCAGGCATGGATGCGAACGCCGTGTCCCGCCTGTGGCACTCCAAGAACCGCATGAGAGGGGCCGAGAACGAGGCGCGGGGTGGGGAGTTCGAGAACTTCATAGTCGCTTGCGACTTGGAGGTCCTGAACGAGCCGTCCCGCGAGTTCACGTTCGACGGGCCAGCGGGTAGGTCGGATGTCGACGTCACTCTGGCGAAGGGTGTTGACCGCGTGTACCGGACGAGGTGGGAAATCCTGCCGGATCTGGTGCACTCGGACCACAACGCGATTTGTGTGACCCTTCTTCGGAGAGACGGAGACGCCGATCTTCCGCTGCCTGTATACAGGTGGCGGACCGCCGGCGTGGACTGGGGCGCTTATGGCGCCGCCTTGGGACAGGCAGCGGCGGGCGTCGACCGCGAGGCACTCGCGGCGGGCGGGCCTGTCGCCTTCGCTGAGGCGGTCACGGCCTTGATTCAAGGCGTGAACGACTCTCGGCTGGAGGCGGCGGGCACGGGGCCGCGAAAGAGATCCCGCTGGTGGTGCCGGGAGCTGACCTCGGCGAGGAGGCTCGCGAGGCGGGGCAGGGTGGCCCTGCAGCGGTCAAGGCGGCGTGAGGACCCTCCAGAGGATCAGGCGGCGCTCCGGGTGGCCTACAGGGGGCTGTACCGGAGCTATCACCGCCTGGTCCTCGAGAAAAAGGAGGGAGATTGGCGAGCGTTTGTGGGCGAGGTGGGCAACGCGGACCCCTGGGGAGCCGTTTATCGGATCCTCCGGGGTCGGCGGGGTCCGGTCGACATCGGCGGCGTGAGGGTCGGGGGGGCGCTTGCAACCTCATGGGAAGCAAGCGCCAGGGCACTTCTGGATCACTTCTTCCCGCGGCTTCCCGAACGGGAGCCCCGGGAGGATGTGGTCCATCGGGTTCCTGATCCCCCTGCCCCCATAACGCCGGTGGAGATGAACCTCGCCCTGGGGAGGATGAGGGTAAACAGCGCACCTGGACCGGACGGTATCACCGTCAAAATGGTCCGGGCGCTGGCGACGTACGCCCCGAACTTGACCTTGGCCATGTACAACGGCTGCCTGGAAGCTGGAGTGTTCCCACCCCAGTGGAAAAGCGCCCGCGTCGTGGCCATACTCAAAGGTCCCGAGAGGCCGCCCGGCGAGGCCGGGTCGTATCGGCCGATCAGTCTCCTCCCGGCTCTTGGCAAGCTGCTGGAGAAGATCCTGGTCCGGAGGTTGGAGGCAAGAGAGGTTCACTCCCTCTCGGACCGGCAGTTCGGCTTTAGGGCTGGAAGGAGTACCGAGGACGCGTGGCACCTGGCTATGAGGGTGGTTCGTGAGTCCCCCTATAAATACACACTCGGAACGTTTGTGGATTTTAAGGGGGCCTTCGATCACCTGAGCTGGGACACGATCCTTGGGATTCTGGGCGCCGCCGGATGTCCCGAATTGGGTGTCTGGCGGAGCTTTTTCAGCGGTCGGCGGGCGTTCATGGCCTCTCGGTTTGGTCGTGTTGAGCTGGACGTCGTTCGGGGCTGCCCTCAGGGATCAATGTCCGGGCCTATTCTCTGGAATCTGGCTCTGGACCCCCTGTTGCGGCGGCTCCGTAACGCGGAGATCGAGGTCGTCGCCTATGCCGACGACACGCTCCTGATCTCCTCGGGGGACACGCGTCGGAGCGTAGAGACTCGAGCGACCCAGTCCCTCGAGATGGTGAGGGAGTGGGGTGTCAATGCCGCGGTCGAAATCTCCAGGGATAAGACCGTGAGCATGGTGCTCAGCGGAACCTTCGCGGGCAACAGGCACCCCAGTGTCCTCCTGGACGGGGGCGCCGTGCCGTACAGGGAGGAGGTCCGGTACCTGGGGATACTCGTGGGTGAGCGGCTTACTTTTTGGCCCCACCTGCGGGAGATCCGGGAAAAGATCACCTCCCTGGTGTATCAACTTCGGCGAGTGATGCGGCGGGACTGGGGCCTTCGGCGTCGGACCATCGGGTCCTGGTACCGGGGGCTCTTCGTCCCGTGCGCGATGTACGGCGCCTCCGTTTGGGGGGGCTTTGTGAGGGCGAGAGCGACGGCGCGCGTCTTGCTCAACAGGGCCCAGCGCCCGGTCCTCCTCGCCGCGCTATCAGTATGCCGCACCGTCTCTACGGAGGCGATGACGGTGCTGATGGGGGAGCTTCCATGGGACTTGGAGGCGAAATACTTCGAGGCGGGGTATTTCCTCCGCCAAGGAGTGCCCGTCCCGTGGACGATCCCCGGAGCGAATGGGGAGGAGGTACCGGGTACGGGGGCCCGGGCGTGCGAGGGCGTGTGGGCCGAATGGCGAGAGCGCTGGCGGGAGTGCGAGAGGGGCGGGACGACGCGCCTCTTCATTCCCGACCCAGCAGGGCCCGCGGAGCACCTGAGGGGGAGTTGCTTCGGCCTCCCGACGGGGTATTTGCTCACCGGACACGGGTCGCTGAACGAGTTTCTCTTTAGAAGAGGACTCCAGGCGTCCCCAATGTGTTCGTGTGGTGAGGCGGAGGAAACTTCTCCTCATGTCCTGCTGGACTGCCCGTTGTACGAGGAACGGAGGGATTTGGTGGTTTTGGGCGTCCGGCGGGGCGAAGATGGTGCCTGGGATACTCGCGGGGTTGCCTCCTCTCCCGAGAGTTTCCGGGCACTAAGGAGCTTCGCGGGCTGGGCCTTCGACAGGAGGCCCCGCGCCGGCGAAGGGGAATAGATGGGGGTTTGGTAGGGAGTCTACGCAGGGAAGGAGACAGGAAGCCCGGTGCAAGTTGCCCGGTGCCTACCCTGGAGCCTTTCGGGTCTGGCGCACCCGCGTACCCGAGCTGGCCGACCGCTGCCTGGCTGGTTTAGAGCCTTATGCGGAGTGGGCCGAGTAGGCCTGCGAGTGTCCGACCAATGACATGCAAGATTGGTACCGCGGGGGCCGGGGAGCCCTGTGATGGCTTAGGTCATCGCACCCCGGCCGCAATGAGGTAGGATTCGCGGGGGCAGTGGTTAACGCGTGTGAGTTGCGCAACATCTCAACTCGGGTGCGGCCCAGCACAGGCCGTAGGGAGGTTGGAAAGTACTCCCCCCTTTTTTGCCAAGGGGCCGGTCCGGGCTAAGCCACCGGGCAGGAATTGGTAGCTGTCTCGGTTCTGGCACGGTGCATAACGCGCGTGCAAGGATCCGGGGCGGTGCGCTGGTTGGGCGTGATCCCAACCCCACGCACTTGGGTGCCGTGTCGTATGCCGACAGGCGGAGACGGCACGTTAAATACAACAGGTCGACGTATGTCCCTATCTCCGACGACGAAGAACCATAATTTCCTTTAGATATCGTCAACGCAAGCATGAGCGAGCTACGTAAAATCTCTCGGTCGGTGGACGCCCGGTGCGGGCGTCGCACGACCGACGAAAAATTTCGCCCAATTTCAAGGTACCTGGGCACGTAGCTGCGCATTTTCCTCGACGCACGCCATCGAGGGAACGAACGTCGTCGGGAGACGTAGCGAAACTCGTCACGTAGGGTCTAACGGGGAAACGAGAAATCCTCGGTCGGTGGACGCCCCGTGCGGGCGTCGCACGACCGACGAAAAAAAGTCAGCACAATTACAGAGTCTCTGGGCACAAAACCGCGATGCTTCGTCTACGTAGGCTATCGGGAGAAAGGCGAATTTGGGATCGTCCGAATATCTCGAAAGTTGCGTATCTTGTGAGTTTACTCGTCGCTCTTGACGCGTGTTGCGGTCGAACGGGTAAACGGCGGGCTTGGATGCTCGCTCGAATCTTGAGTCCAATCCCACCGGATCGTCCACGTGTGCGTAACATTTGGTTTAACGAAATTCCCACTGTCCCTATCTCCGACGACGAAGAACCATAATTTCCTTTAGATATCGTCAACGCAAGCATGAGCGAGCTACGTAAAATCTCTCGGTCGGTGGACGCCCGGTGCGGGCGTCGCACGACCGACGAAAAATTTCGCCCAATTTCAAGGTACCTGGGCACGTAGCTGCGCATTTTCCTCGACGCACGCCATCGAGGGAACGAACGTCGTCGGGAGACGTAGCGAAACTCGTCACGTAGGGTCTAACGGGGAAACGAGAAATCCTCGGTCGGTGGACGCCCGGTGCGGGCGTCGCACGACCGACGAAAAAAAGTCAGCACAATTACAGAGTCTCTGGGCACAAAACCGCGATGCTTCGTCTACGTAGGCTATCGGGAGAAACGCGAATTTGGGATCGTCCGAATATCTCGAAAGTTGCGTATCTTGTGAGTTTACTCGTCGCTCTTGACGCGTGTTGCGGTCGAACGGGTAAACGGCGGGCTTGGATGCTCGCTCGAATCTTGAGTCCAATCCCACCGGATCGTCCACGTGTGCGTAACATTTGGTTTAACGAAATTCCCACTGTCCCTATCTCCGACGACGAAGAACCATAATTTCCTTTAGATATCGTCAACGCAAGCATGAGCGAGCTACGTAAAATCTCTCGGTCGGTGGACGCCCGGTGCGGGCGTCGCACGACCGACGAAATATTTCGCCCAATTTCAAGGTACCTGGGCACGTAGCTGCGCATTTTCCTCGACGCACGCCATCGAGGGAACGAACGTCGTCGGGAGACGTAGCGAAACTCGTCACGTAGGGTCTAACGGGGAAACGAGAAATCCTCGGTCGGTGGACGCCCGGTGCGGGCGTCGCACGACCGACGAAAAAAAGTCAGCACAATTACAGAGTCTCTGGGCACAAAACCGCGATGCTTCGTCTACGTAGGCTATCGGGAGAAAGGCGAATTTGGGATCGTCCGAATATCTCGAAAGTTGCGTATCTTGTGAGTTTACTCGTCGCTCTTGACGCGTGTTGCGGTCGAACGGGTAAACGGCGGGCTTGGATGCTCGCTCGAATCTTGAGTCCAATCCCACCGGATCGTCCACGTGTGCGTAACATTTGGATTAACGAAATTCCCACTGTCCCTATCTCCTACGACGAAGAACCATAATTTCCTTTAGATATCGTCAACGCAAGCATGAGCGAGCTACGTAAAATCTCTCGGTCGGTGGACGCCCG
>NW_025108615.1:62500-70000 GCF_019457755.1 Venturia canescens | reverse complement strand
TACTCTATGAGAATCGAGCACAACCAAATGGCCGTTCCTTGAATTTTTCGAGTCGAGCGTGTGCGGAGATGATGGGAAAAGAGAGAGAGGTGGGGCATGCCCCCCCGGACCGTGTTGTCCGTCGTTGTTTTTTTTTTTCCATTCTCGTGCGCAATTCGCCGCTACTTTGATAAGTGAGCAGACACGCCGCCGCCGAACGGCCGGTCGATCGAGTTCCGGAGCTAATTGTTAGTTTTTAAAGGACAGATACTGACCGGATCGCTCGCGCAACGGGGGCGAGCCCGCATGTAGCGTGTTTTTAAAGAATTGTTCGCACATACGAGAATCGGAAGGTGTCATTTGATGAAAGAAAAACAGCGTGGTTCGAGCACGTGGTTCGGTGGTTGGGTAATCGAACGCGAAATGTTTCCACTTTGATTTTCACTCGTCTCGAACTGATCGCATCGCTCTTCCGCCAATGAAAAATTCATACGGAGAGAGAAATGTGTGTTGTGTATGTTGTTATATAAACATCGTACCAGGCACCCACGGATGTGTTGGAATTCTCATGGTTTTGAATAAAATCGACGACCTCAGAGCAGGCGAGACTACCCGCTGAATTTAAGCATATTACTAAGCGGAGGAAAAGAAACTAACCAGGATTTCCTTAGTAGCTGCGAGCGAACAGGAAATAGCCCAGCACTGAATCCCGCGGCACTGCCGCTGGGAAATGTAGTGTTCGGGAGGATCCACTTATCCCGGGGCGTATGCTCGAGTCCAAGTCCATCTTGAATGGGGCCAATTACCCGTAGAGGGTGCCAGGCCTGTAGCGACCGAGACGCGTTTCGGGAGGATCTCTCCTTAGAGTCGGGTTGCTTGAGAGTGCAGCTCTAAGTGGGTGGTAAACTCCATCTAAGGCTAAATACGACCACGAGACCGATAGCGAACAAGTACCGTGAGGGAAAGTTGAAAAGAACTTTGAAGAGAGAGTTCAAGAGTACGTGAAACCGTTCAGGGGTAAACCTGAGAAACCCAAAAGTTCGAATGGAGAGATTCATCGTCAGCGATCCTGGCAATTGTACGGTTCGCGATGTCAGGGACCTCGGTCCCGCGGCACGCGTCCGTATGATTTTTTTGCCGGGTGTCGTCGTCGTGCACTTCTCCCCTAGTAGGACGTCGCGACCCGTTGGGTGTCGGTCTACGACCCGGGTGGGAGCCTGTCATGTGTTACGCTTCACGGCGTCATGTGGCAGACCCCCGGTTGTCCGACCAGCTGCCCGGCGGTACTCGCACGGTATTGAGTCGCAATTTGAACTGCGTCCGGCCCGCCGCAAGCGAGGCCAGTGTTTCCCGGATGTACGGACTTAGCGCCGTCACCGGGCCTGGCCAGCTGTTGGCCGGCGGTGTCCTGGGACTGGCTCTAAATACCGGTCGGCGACGCTACTGCTTTGGGTACTTTCAGGACCCGTCTTGAAACACGGACCAAGGAGTCTAACATGTGCGCGAGTCATTGGGATCTGTTAAGCCTAAAGGCGCAATGAAAGTGAAGGTAGGCCTTGCGCCAACCGAGGGAGGATGGGCCGCGTCACGATGCGGTTCCGCACTCCCGGGGCGTCTCGTTCTCATTGCGAGAAGAGGCGCACCCAGAGCGTACACGTTGGGACCCGAAAGATGGTGAACTATGCCTGGTCAGGACGAAGTCAGGGGAAACCCTGATGGAGGTCCGTAGCGATTCTGACGTGCAAATCGATCGTCGGAACTGGGTATAGGGGCGAAAGACTAATCGAACCATCTAGTAGCTGGTTCCCTCCGAAGTTTCCCTCAGGATAGCTGGCACTCGCGTGTTCTAAGAACTTATGCGAGTCTCATCTGGTAAAGCGAATGATTAGAGGCCTTGGGGCCGAAACGACCTCAACCTATTCTCAAACTTTAAATGGGTGAGATCTCTGGCTTGCTTGAACTGTGAAGCCATGAGATTTCGGATCAGAGTGCCAAGTGGGCCAATTTTGGTAAGCAGAACTGGCGCTGTGGGATGAACCAAACGCAGAGTTAAGGCGCCTAAGTCGACGCTTATGGGATACCATGAAAGGCGTTGGTTGCTTAGGACAGCAGGACGGTGGCCATGGAAGTCGGAATCCGCTAAGGAGTGTGTAACAACTCACCTGCCGAAGCAACTAGCCCTGAAAATGGATGGCGCTGAAGCGTCGGGCCTATACTCTGCCGTCAGTGGCAAGTGAGGCGGTCGGCTTTGTTCTCAGAGTCACCGTCATGAAGCCCTGACGAGTAGGAGGGTCGCGGCGGTGTGCGCAGAAGGGTCTGGGCGTGAGCCTGCCTGGAGCCGCCGTCGGTGCAGATCTTGGTGGTAGTAGCAAATACTCCAGCGAGGCCCTGGAGGACTGACGTGGAGAAGGGTTTCGTGTGAACAGCCGTTGCACACGAGTCAGTCGATCCTAAGCCCTAGGAGAAATCCTATGTTGATGATGGTGTTGAAGTCATTATGTTTTTTTATTTTATAATAATAACAAGACACACACCCATTGGGCGAAAGGGAATCCGGTTCCTATTCCGGAACCCGGCAGCGGAACCGTATACAATTCGGGCCCTCGTAAGAGAGTTCGTCGGGGTAACCCAAAATGACCTGGAGACGCCGTCGGGAGATCCGGGAAGAGTTTTCTTTTCTGTATAAGCGTTCGAGTTCCCTGGAAACCTCTAGCAGGGAGATAGGGTTTGGAACGCGAAGAGCACCGCAGTTGCGGCGGTGTCCGGATCTTCCCCTCGGACCTTGAAAATCCAGGAGAGGGCCACGTGGAGGTGTCGCGCCGGTTCGTACCCATATCCGCAGCAGGTCTCCAAGGTAAAGAGCCTCTAGTCGATAGACTAATGTAGGTAAGGGAAGTCGGCAAATTGGATCCGTAACTTCGGAATAAGGATTGGCTCTGAGGAGCGGGGCGCGTCGGGCTTGTTAGGGAAGCGGGTTTGGCTAACGTGCCGGGCCTGGGCGAGGTGAAAGCGGGTTGCCTTACGCAAGTATGCGTAGCCTGTTGGATCCGAGCTCGGTCCCGTGCCTTGGCCTCCCGCGGATCTTCCTTGCTGCGAGGCTTCTTTGACGGCTCACGCCGTCTTGGTCGTCCTCTTCGGCCGCCATTCAACGCTCAGCTCAGAACTGGCACGGACTAGGGGAATCCGACTGTCTAATTAAAACAAAGCATTGCGATGGCCCTCGCGGGTGTTGACGCAATGTGATTTCTGCCCAGTGCTCTGAATGTCAACGTGAAGAAATTCAAGCAAGCGCGGGTAAACGGCGGGAGTAACTATGACTCTCTTAAGTCTTTAGTTCTCCTGCATTGAACGCGAAGTTTCCCGCTCGGGTGTGACGACCCCGCTTTAGCCCAGTTGGTCGACCAGAACCGGCGACGTGGTCCGAGTCTGCAAAGAGGAGGTCTGCCGAGCCAATCTGGAGGAGTGATGTCCCGCCACATGGGCTCCTCCGATTATATAGATGCATTAAGGCATCAGAACTTCGAGGAAAGTAGTATGGGGCGAATAGTTCATTTTTATCGCGCCCAAATGAAGCAATGCGCGTCGAATTTCATTTCTTCAAAGACAAGCAATGCGCGTCAATCCATCGGCGACTACGCTAAGTCCCAGGAAACCAGGGAGATACTCAGAACATCGAGCATCGAGAAAGCCGCATAAGATCGCGTGCTATTTGCCAAGTGGCTGCAGGCCAGGTGAAACCTAGCCCGTACACGCAGTGTTATACACTTGGGGGGGACAAAATACTCGGAGTAGAATAAAACCCAATAACTTTGGTTATCGTGCGAAACTTGTTTCGCCCATCGACTCAGATCGGTGATAAAGGGGAAAGCAGGCGTGGAGAAGAGGAAGGATGCACTTGTGCATCGGAAGCAAGATGCTTTACCAAGCATGATTGCTCTATGACAACTGGCTGGAACAAGGTTCATGTTAAGCAATAGGTTATGCCATTAGGCGACCGACAAATAAAATAAAGAATCAATATGGCAGAAGTTAATAATTTAAGCCTCGGCGGGGGTGAGCCAATTGGTCCCATCTCACCCACGGTGGTAGGGTCCACAAATCAGGGGACCTCTGATGATGAAGAAGGCGCGAACAGGCCTATTGATAGGATAATGGAGTTGGTAGAAGTAAGTGTTCCTATAGACCCGGCGAACACTCTATGCGAAGAATGTCTCCAGCATGGGCAAAGAAGAGGCTTCATAAGCCTCAAAAATCTGGACACGCATTTTAAAGCCAGTCACCCACGAATAATTGTCATCTACATCTGCCGAGTCTGCGACAAAAGATGTCCCTCTAAGCATAGCTGGGACTGTCACAGACCAAAATGCCCAGGAGGCCAAAACGAACGCAGAGGGATTCTAAAGTGCGACCACTGCGAAAGATACTTCGATACGCAAAGAGGAAAGTCTCAACACGAACGACATGCTCATCCAGTTGTGCGTAATAGAGCCAGAGAAGCAGAAGCGAATAGAGAGTGGGCTCCGCAAGGTAGACCACCTACCAGGTGGACGCCAGAAGAGTTCGCTCTCCTTAAACAGCTTAACCTAAGATTCAAGAACTCGCGCTTCCCAAATGTAGAAATAAGAGCTTTCCTGCCGGGTAAAACGCTAAAGCAGATAAGCGATAAAAGAAGGGACATCCCAAACGAGGAATCCGAACATGAGGATACCGAGAGGCCATCTAGCAGTGATAATGAAGAAGCAGATGACTCAAATAACATTGACACTGATTCCACCAACGATTTGGAGGATCAAACTGACTTGGCTGAAGCCGAAAATAACGACCAAAATGAAAACGACATTGACGAATCTCACGTTCGATGGCTCGAGCGCATGGAAGAGAAAATACGCTCTATCGAGCTCCCTGAAGCAAACAGATTCTACAATGAGCATAAACAACTCATAGAAATCTGGGACACCTACAAAAATGAGCAACAAGAACTGGAGCTCAAAGTGAACGAATTTATTAGTAGAATGACTACGCTACTAGTAGGTGATGGAGCTCAAGGGCTACCTAGTGGCACACGCCCCTCAAAGAATAAAGAGGCAAATGAACGGCATGCCAGAACAAGGCCTATGAACGGCAACCAACGCAGAAAGCATAAATATGCTAGATGCCAAGACATGTTCAAGAATTGCCCCAAAAGACTGGCCGAGATTGCCATCTCTGGTGACTTCTCCTTTGTGGAAGCAAGAAAAGAGCCACCACCAGTCGAAGTAATTCATGGTCTCTATGACCAACTATGGGGATCAGAGGGGCCCCTAGACACAACCTTCATGCTCGAAGAAGGCCAATACGAACAGCAACGTATAAACGACGTCTTGGATCCTATAAATTTAAAAGAGGTCAAAGACAGGATCGCGAGAATGAAGAGCGGGTCAGCACCAGGAATTGACGGTATTAAGAAAGGACACATCGCTAAAACGGGAGTCTCAGAGCTCCTAAGTGTATTGTACAACATCCTCCTAATGCATAACATCTTCCCAGAAGAGTGGAGTAAAAACAGAACAACGCTTATACCAAAGGACGGCAAAGATCATAAAGACATCAAAAACTGGAGGCCAATCACCGTTGGCTCCATGTTAGGCCGGGTATTCGCAGGGCTCATTGACCAGAAAATGAGGAAATTCGTTAAACAGTCTATTCGGCAAAAAGGATTTACGGCTGAAGACGGCTGCCGATCGAATACACTCATTCTGGACAAAGCGATTGAGCAAATGAAAGGTGTGCATGGGGGTGCTGTAATGATAGCGGATGTCTCCAAGGCATTTGATACCGTGCCACACAGTGCGATAACAACTGCGCTGAAGAGACAAAGAGTGCCAAGACACCTCATCAAACTCGTCGAAAAGATGTACGACAACTGTAGTACGTCTATTAAAGGACCCAATGGAGGAAGAGTCGAAATCGTGCTTAAGAGAGGAGTTAAGCAAGGCGATCCGCTCTCCCCTCTGCTTTTCAACCTAATCATGGATCCAATTATCAATGTCTTAGATCAAGAAGGACAGGGAATAAACCTGGAAGGAGAAAACCTTGCGATTCTTGCCTTCGCGGACGATATAGTCCTGATCGGTCGTGATACCGAAAGAGCACAAGCTCAAACCAGGAAGCTAGATGAATACCTAAGCAAACTGGGTATGAGTTTATCTGCTCCTAAGTGCTCTGCCTTTAGCATCGTGGCAAGCAGCAAGACCTGGTATACACGAGACCCCAAGCTAACGATCCGAGGACAAGCGATCCCGGCGATTGATGCGGACGAGATCTGTAGATACCTCGGCACTAAATTCAGTCCATGGACCGGATTGCAAAGAGGTAGAGAAATTCCAAAGATTATGGAGGCAATACGCAACACGCGCAATCTTAGCCTAAAACCGTATCAAAAAGTGGCTCTTATAACAACGTACATACTTCCACATTTTATGTACGAGCTAACCGCTAGCCCACCAGCGGCATCGATACTTAAAGTACTCGATACGGATATCAGAAATCACATCAAGGAAATTCTCAAACTGCCAATTTCAACGGCAAACGGATTCTTGTACACGGCAAGAAGAGACGGAGGCCTTGGCCTCATCCGCATCACGCGTGCAGTGCAGCTGCTAACGCTCAAAAGTGGCATTACAACAGCCGCGTCAAATGACCCCATACTAAGGGCTATTAGAACAAACCCCAAATTCCGGAGGAAACTAGAGCGAAGCGCAGAAGTGCTACACATTGCCAGGCCAGAAGGCATGGAGGAGTACGAGAAGGCCAAGAATGACACGAGACAACAGGAGAGGTTATCCTGGAAAAACTTAAAATCCCAAAGCCATGGGGTAAACGACTATATGGGAGACAAAATCGGCAATTGTTGGCTAAAAAACCCAGCCTTATTAAAATCGTCTCGATACCTGGACGCATTGAGATTGCGTACGAACACATTCGGTACGAGAGTAGTGTTGAGCCGAACAAAGGCGAACACTGAAACAGTTTGTCGAAGATGTGGCCTCATGCCCGAGACCCTAGGACATATCCTAGGTCAATGTGTCTCCACAAAGCCAGCCCGAATAAAAAGGCACGACGAGATTAAGAACTTGATCGCAGAGCGGACAGGTAGACGACACGTTGTGATGGTCGAACCAACAATCGATGAAGGAGGGACGCTGAAGAAGCCGGACCTTATCATCAAGACCAACAACGAAGTTTTCATCGTGGACGTCACCGTGCGCTACGAGAAGGATTCTTACCTGGCGGATGCACACAAAGAGAAGGTGGAGAAATACAAGGACACGGCGCTCCTCATGGCACAACGACTGGGGACGGAGACTGGACGAGTACTACCGGTGGTAGTAGGGAGCAGAGGAACCCTACCCCGGAGAACGATCACGGCGTTAGAGAAACTGGGGATCAGCAAAAAAGACCGAATGACGATCGCCCTGACCGCTTTGCGATCATCAATCGAAATAGCTAATGCCTTTATTGACTATGACAATGGCCGAAACC
>NW_025108615.1:50000-57500 GCF_019457755.1 Venturia canescens | reverse complement strand
CGTAAAATCTCTCGGTCGGTGGACGCCCGGTGCGGGCGTCGCACGACCGACGAAATATTTCGCCCAATTTCAAGGTACCTGGGCACGTAGCTGCGCATTTTCCTCGACGCACGCCATCGAGGGAACGAACGTCGTCGGGAGACGTAGCGAAACTCGTCACGTAGGGTCTAACGGGGAAACGAGAAATCCTCGGTCGGTGGACGCCCGGTGCGGGCGTCGCACGACCGACGAAAAAAAGTCAGCACAATTACAGAGTCTCTGGGCACAAAACCGCGACGCTTCGTCTACGTAGGCTATCGGGAGAAAGGCGAATTTGGGATCGTCCGAATATCTCGAAAGTTGCGTATCTTGTGAGTTTACTCGTCGCTCTTGACGCGTGTTGCGGTCGAACGGGTAAACGGCGGGCTTGGATGCTCGCTCGAATCTTGAGTCCAATCCCACCGGATCGTCCACGTGTGCGTAACATTTGGATTAACGAAATTCCCACTGTCCCTATCTCCGACGACGAAGAACCATAATTTCCTTTAGATATCGTCAACGCAAGCATGAGCGAGCTACGTAAAATCTCTCGGTCGGTGGACGCCCGGTGCGGGCGTCGCACGACCGACGAAAAATTTCGCCCAATTTCAAGGTACCTGGGCACGTAGCTGCGCATTTTCCTCGACGCACGCCATCGAGGGAACGAACGTCGTCGGGAGACGTAGCGAAACTCGTCACGTAGGGTCTAACGGGGAAACGAGAAATCCTCGGTCGGTGGACGCCCCGTGCGGGCGTCGCACGACCGACGAAAAAAAGTCAGCACAATTACAGAGTCTCTGGGCACAAAACCGCGATGCTTCGTCTACGTAGGCTATCGGGAGAAAGGCGAATTTGGGATCGTCCGAATATCTCGAAAGTTGCGTATCTTGTGAGTTTACTCGTCGCTCTTGACGCGTGTTGCGGTCGAACGGGTAAACGGCGGGCTTGGATGCTCGCTCGAATCTTGAGTCCAATCCCACCGGATCGTCCACGTGTGCGTAACATTTGGATTAACGAAATTCCCACTGTCCCTATCTCCGACGACGAAGAACCATAATTTCCTTTAGATATCGTCAACGCAAGCATGAGCGAGCTACGTAAAATCTCTCGGTCGGTGGACGCCCGGTGCGGGCGTCGCACGACCGACGAAAAATTTCGCCCAATTTCAAGGTACCTGGGCACGTAGCTGCGCATTTTCCTCGACGCACGCCATCGAGGGAACGAACGTCGTCGGGAGACGTAGCGAAACTCGTCACGTAGGGTCTAACGGGGAAACGAGAAATCCTCGGTCGGTGGACGCCCCGTGCGGGCGTCGCACGACCGACGAAAAAAAGTCAGCACAATTACAGAGTCTCTGGGCACAAAACCGCGATGCTTCGTCTACGTAGGCTATCGGGAGAAAGGCGAATTTGGGATCGTCCGAATATCTCGAAAGTTGCGTATCTTGTGAGTTTACTCGTCGCTCTTGACGCGTGTTGCGGTCGAACGGGTAAACGGCGGGCTTGGATGCTCGCTCGAATCTTGAGTCCAATCCCACCGGATCGTCCACGTGTGCGTAACATTTGGATTAACGAAATTCCCACTGTCCCTATCTCCGACGACGAAGAACCATAATTTCCTTTAGATATCGTCAACGCAAGCATGAGCGAGCTACGTAAAATCTCTCGGTCGGTGGACGCCCGGTGCGGGCGTCGCACGACCGACGAAAAATTTCGCCCAATTTCAAGGTACCTGGGCACGTAGCTGCGCATTTTCCTCGACGCACGCCATCGAGGGAACGAACGTCGTCGGGAGACGTAGCGAAACTCGTCACGTAGGGTCTAACGGGGAAACGAGAAATCCTCGGTCGGTGGACGCCCCGTGCGGGCGTCGCACGACCGACGAAAAAAAGTCAGCACAATTACAGTGTCTCTGGGCACAAAACCGCGATGCTTCGTCTACGTAGGCTATCGGGAGAAAGGCGAATTTGGGATCGTCCGAATATCTCGAAAGTTGCGTATCTTGTGAGTTTACTCGTCGCTCTTGACGCGTGTTGCGGTCGAACGGGTAAACGGCGGGCTTGGATGCTCGCTCGAATCTTGAGTCCAATCCCACCGGATCGTCCACGTGTGCGTAACATTTGGTTTAACGAAATTCCCACTGTCCCTATCTCCGACGACGAAGAACCATAATTTCCTTTAGATATCGTCAACGCAAGCATGAGCGAGCTACGTAAAATCTCTCGGTCGGTGGACGCCCGGTGCGGGCGTCGCACGACCGACGAAAAATTTCGCCCAATTTCAAGGTACCTGGGCACGTAGCTGCGCATTTTCCTCGACGCACGCCATCGAGGGAACGAACGTCGTCGGGAGACGTAGCGAAACTCGTCACGTAGGGTCTAACGGGGAAACGAGAAATCCTCGGTCGGTGGACGCCCGGTGCGGGCGTCGCACGACCGACGAAAAAAAGTCAGCACAATTACAGAGTCTCTGGGCACAAAACCGCGATGCTTCGTCTACGTAGGCTATCGGGAGAAACGCGAATTTGGGATCGTCCGAATATCTCGAAAGTTGCGTATCTTGTGAGTTTACTCGTCGCTCTTGACGCGTGTTGCGGTCGAACGGGTAAACGGCGGGCTTGGATGCTCGCTCGAATCTTGAGTCCAATCCCACCGGATCGTCCACGTGTGCGTAACATTTGGATTAACGAAATTCCCACTGTCCCTATCTCCTACGACGAAGAACCATAATTTCCTTTAGATATCGTCAACGCAAGCATGAGCGAGCTACGTAAAATCTCTCGGTCGGTGGACGCCCGGTGCGGGCGTCGCACGACCGACGAAATATTTCGCCCAATTTCAAGGTACCTGGGCACGTAGCTGCGCATTTTCCTCGACGCACGCCATCGAGGGAACGAACGTCGTCGGGAGACGTAGCGAAACTCGTCACGTAGGGTCTAACGGGGAAACGAGAAATCCTCGGTCGGTGGACGCCCGGTGCGGGCGTCGCACGACCGACGAAAAAAAGTCAGCACAATTACAGAGTCTCTGGGCACAAAACCGCGACGCTTCGTCTACGTAGGCTATCGGGAGAAAGGCGAATTTGGGATCGTCCGAATATCTCGAAAGTTGCGTATCTTGTGAGTTTACTCGTCGCTCTTGACGCGTGTTGCGGTCGAACGGGTAAACGGCGGGCTTGGATGCTCGCTCGAATCTTGAGTCCAATCCCACCGGATCGTCCACGTGTGCGTAACATTTGGATTAACGAAATTCCCACTGTCCCTATCTCCTACGACGAAGAACCATAATTTCCTTTAGATATCGTCAACGCAAGCATGAGCGAGCTACGTAAAATCTCTCGGTCGGTGGACGCCCGGTGCGGGCGTCGCACGACCGACGAAAAATTTCGCCCAATTTCAAGGTACCTGGGCACGTAGCTGCGCATTTTCCTCGACGCACGCCATCGAGGGAACGAACGTCGTCGGGAGACGTAGCGAAACTCGTCACGTAGGGTCTAACGGGGAAACGAGAAATCCTCGGTCGGTGGACGCCCGGTGCGGGCGTCGCACGACCGACGAAAAAAAGTCAGCACAATTACAGAGTCTCTGGGCACAAAACCGCGACGCTTCGTCTACGTAGGCTATCGGGAGAAAGGCGAATTTGGGATCGTCCGAATATCTCGAAAGTTGCGTATCTTGTGAGTTTACTCGTCGCTCTTGACGCGTGTTGCGGTCGAACGGGTAAACGGCGGGCTTGGATGCTCGCTCGAATCTTGAGTCCAATCCCACCGGATCGTCCACGTGTGCGTAACATTTGGATTAACGAAATTCCCACTGTCCCTATCTCCGACGACGAAGAACCATAATTTCCTTTAGATATCGTCAACGCAAGCATGAGCGAGCTACGTAAAATCTCTCGGTCGGTGGACGCCCGGTGCGGGCGTCGCACGACCGACGAAAAATTTCGCCCAATTTCAAGGTACCTGGGCACGTAGCTGCGCATTTTCCTCGACGCACGCCATCGAGGGAACGAACGTCGTCGGGAGACGTAGCGAAACTCGTCACGTAGGGTCTAACGGGGAAACGAGAAATCCTCGGTCGGTGGACGCCCCGTGCGGGCGTCGCACGACCGACGAAAAAAAGTCAGCACAATTACAGAGTCTCTGGGCACAAAACCGCGATGCTTCGTCTACGTAGGCTATCGGGAGAAAGGCGAATTTGGGATCGTCCGAATATCTCGAAAGTTGCGTATCTTGTGAGTTTACTCGTCGCTCTTGACGCGTGTTGCGGTCGAACGGGTAAACGGCGGGCTTGGATGCTCGCTCGAATCTTGAGTCCAATCCCACCGGATCGTCCACGTGTGCGTAACATTTGGTTTAACGAAATTCCCACTGTCCCTATCTCCGACGACGAAGAACCATAATTTCCTTTAGATATCGTCAACGCAAGCATGAGCGAGCTACGTAAAATCTCTCGGTCGGTGGACGCCCGGTGCGGGCGTCGCACGACCGACGAAAAATTTCGCCCAATTTCAAGGTACCTGGGCACGTAGCTGCGCATTTTCCTCGACGCACGCCATCGAGGGAACGAACGTCGTCGGGAGACGTAGCGAAACTCGTCACGTAGGGTCTAACGGGGAAACGAGAAATCCTCGGTCGGTGGACGCCCGGTGCGGGCGTCGCACGACCGACGAAAAAAAGTCAGCACAATTACAGAGTCTCTGGGCACAAAACCGCGATGCTTCGTCTACGTAGGCTATCGGGAGAAACGCGAATTTGGGATCGTCCGAATATCTCGAAAGTTGCGTATCTTGTGAGTTTACTCGTCGCTCTTGACGCGTGTTGCGGTCGAACGGGTAAACGGCGGGCTTGGATGCTCGCTCGAATCTTGAGTCCAATCCCACCGGATCGTCCACGTGTGCGTAACATTTGGTTTAACGAAATTCCCACTGTCCCTATCTCCGACGACGAAGAACCATAATTTCCTTTAGATATCGTCAACGCAAGCATGAGCGAGCTACGTAAAATCTCTCGGTCGGTGGACGCCCGGTGCGGGCGTCGCACGACCGACGAAATATTTCGCCCAATTTCAAGGTACCTGGGCACGTAGCTGCGCATTTTCCTCGACGCACGCCATCGAGGGAACGAACGTCGTCGGGAGACGTAGCGAAACTCGTCACGTAGGGTCTAACGGGGAAACGAGAAATCCTCGGTCGGTGGACGCCCGGTGCGGGCGTCGCACGACCGACGAAAAAAAGTCAGCACAATTACAGAGTCTCTGGGCACAAAACCGCGATGCTTCGTCTACGTAGGCTATCGGGAGAAAGGCGAATTTGGGATCGTCCGAATATCTCGAAAGTTGCGTATCTTGTGAGTTTACTCGTCGCTCTTGACGCGTGTTGCGGTCGAACGGGTAAACGGCGGGCTTGGATGCTCGCTCGAATCTTGAGTCCAATCCCACCGGATCGTCCACGTGTGCGTAACATTTGGATTAACGAAATTCCCACTGTCCCTATCTCCTACGACGAAGAACCATAATTTCCTTTAGATATCGTCAACGCAAGCATGAGCGAGCTACGTAAAATCTCTCGGTCGGTGGACGCCCGGTGCGGGCGTCGCACGACCGACGAAAAATTTCGCCCAATTTCAAGGTACCTGGGCACGTAGCTGCGCATTTTCCTCGACGCACGCCATCGAGGGAACGAACGTCGTCGGGAGACGTAGCGAAACTCGTCACGTAGGGTCTAACGGGGAAACGAGAAATCCTCGGTCGGTGGACGCCCCGTGCGGGCGTCGCACGACCGACGAAAAAAAGTCAGCACAATTACAGAGTCTCTGGGCACAAAACCGCGATGCTTCGTCTACGTAGGCTATCGGGAGAAAGGCGAATTTGGGATCGTCCGAATATCTCGAAAGTTGCGTATCTTGTGAGTTTACTCGTCGCTCTTGACGCGTGTTGCGGTCGAACGGGTAAACGGCGGGCTTGGATGCTCGCTCGAATCTTGAGTCCAATCCCACCGGATCGTCCACGTGTGCGTAACATTTGGATTAACGAAATTCCCACTGTCCCTATCTCCGACGACGAAGAACCATAATTTCCTTTAGATATCGTCAACGCAAGCATGAGCGAGCTACGTAAAATCTCTCGGTCGGTGGACGCCCGGTGCGGGCGTCGCACGACCGACGAAATATTTCGCCCAATTTCAAGGTACCTGGGCACGTAGCTGCGCATTTTCCTCGACGCACGCCATCGAGGGAACGAACGTCGTCGGGAGACGTAGCGAAACTCGTCTCGTAGGGTCTAACGGGGAAACGAGAAATCCTCGGTCGGTGGACGCCCCGTGCGGGCGTCGCACGACCGACGAAAAAATGTTTCATTTTCTCAGAATATTATCTTCGATAACTCCAACAGCTCTGCTAATGTATATTTTTGTACCCATTCGTCGTGCTTCGTCAAACGCGGACAGAAGCGAGCATAATCATTACAAATCTATTTATATCTGTCTTCCCCATGTATATTGATTTCAAGTTCTTCATTTCGATATTGTTGAATTATTATATTGTTCATATTGACAAAACGTAGATTAAAAATTGTCAAACTGTCCGAAGAACTTTGTTAACTCATCCTCCCTGCTCGTCAAGAGTGGAGCTTCGAGTTTTTCCCCCTTTACCGCCATGCTTAAGACCGCTCGGCTGCAGGCCAAGTTACGGCGCCCTCGTACTAGTATCAGAGAGTAAAAGGTCGTCGTCGTCGTCGTCGTCGTCGTCGTCGTCGTCGACGACGACGAGTACAAAGTCAATGAGTTTTGTACTATGGGTATGTTTTCGTAAACATTTCTCCATGCCTTATACTGGATGCTATTAAATTTTTTTGTTTTCTCTCGTTCGGAGTGAAAAATATTTCGAAAAATTCGCCCAACGCAGCATGACCACGGGTCGGTGTCTATGACCGAATGGCCCTTTACGTGGTCGACGCCATAGGCGGTTTTAAACGAAAAATACGCGTTCTTCGTGAACGCAAATTTTACCGAGCATCGACTCACCCGTTACCGGGCGAGAACACACAACGAGAAACGTATGTTTCATACGATAGTGTCTCTGACGGGGGAAACAAAGTTTTTTCCGAGGCACTTCGAGTCGCTTTGTGAATGAATATTCCTAGCGTCGAGTATCTAAAAGTTGAGAGTGTTTGAAACGTAGCCGAATGCGGGTTAGCATTTTCATGATTGATTTTGTAATCCGTGGAAACTCTCTTATACGAGCGGGTTTCCGAAATAACAATACGGAAAGACAAGAGTGTTTGTCTTAAGAAAAGTAAAAGGGTCGTGATTCGCTGTTAATGCGGCGGATCGCACTCTACGAGAGCTCTCTCCGAGCTCATGGGCGTATTTGTATACGTTACACGAAGCTCCCTGGTTGATCCTGCCAGTAGTCATATGCTTGTCTCAAAGATTAAGCCATGCATGTCTCAGTACATGCCGTATTAAGGTGAAACCGCGAATGGCTC
>NW_025108615.1:37500-42500 GCF_019457755.1 Venturia canescens | reverse complement strand
GGCGTCGTCCCGACCACGCTCGCAGTCTGATGGAGCGGTCTCCGATGTGAGCGGGTCAGAGCGTGGAATGGACGCCGATGGGAGTGAGTCGGAGGCCCCGGGGCCTTCGGGCACGGTACAGCCTCGCCCTTTGGGAGAGACAGTGGAGGCGTTGGCGTCCGGTACGGGCACTCAACCGAAGGCCCCGTGGGAAGTCGTCCGGCGAAAGAAGCATCCGAAGAAGAAGGGCGTAGCGGGGCCTGAGCGTTCTCGCTCGGCTCCGCGTCGGACGCCTTCTGGACCAGCCGCTCCGGCGGCAGCGTCGGCCCCCGTGGCGGTGGAACTCCTGGTTCCGTCAACCGCCTTCGGTGGCAATGGTCCCCCGAGGGTGCTGAGCGTGACGGAGTTGATGGCTCGTGCCGAGCAATTGGTGGGCGAAGTCGGGGCCTACACGAAGGACCCGGCAAATAAAATTAACAAGGGTGTCGCCTCGTTCATCGAGGACAGAATGTCGGGGATGCTGTCGCTTCTCGTAGCAGCTACGGGGAAGGTAGAGAGCCTCACGGGTGAATGCGTGGGGTTGCGGTTTGCACAGGAGACATTGGCGCGACGGGTCGGTACACCCGCCGGCAGCGGTTGCCAGGGCCCGCGACTTGAGGCTCCTGCAGGACCCGGACGCGTGAGGACGTTCGCGGAGGCTGTTGGTCGGACACCCCAGCCCCAGGGGGGGGTGGTTCCCCGGCCGGTGGAGCCCGGGGCTCTTCCTCGACGCCGTCCGGTGCGGCGGGAGCCGCGGGTCCCCGAGCACGCTGTGCTTATCAAGGCAGCGGAGGGGCCAATGGGACCAGCCGAGGTGAAGGAAAAGCTGAAGAAGCTGGTGAACCCGGGGTCGGCCTCGGTCTGCGTCTTGGGCGTGAGAACTGTGCGAGGAGGGGTGCTCGTGGAGACGAGCAAGCAGGAGGAGCTACAGTTCTTCCGTGAGAGCGAGGCCATCCGCGAAGGTGGCTTGACGGTGACGGCGCCGGAGGCGCCGAGGAAAAGCGTTTGCGTGTTTTCGGTGCCCCGGGGAGAGACGGAGGAAACGATACTGACCGCTCTTCGAGTCCAGAGCGTCCCTACTATGGAGGAAGCGGACTTTCGCGAGGCTGTCAGGCTGGGACGGAGATTCAGGACGAGAGGAGGTGTCCCAAGGGCATCCAATTGGGTGCTGGAAGCCACGCCCGAGGTTGCGAACGCGATAGTGGCGAAGGGGCGTGTTCTCCTGGGATGGGAATCGTGCGTGGTCCGGGACTACGTGGACGCGGACCGGTGCTTCCGGTGCCTGCGCTTCGGCCACTCGCCGGCGTTCTGCCGTAGGCGAACGCTGACGTGTGCCTGGTGTGCGGGTGACGGCCACTCTGCTGCGGCGTGCCCGGCCAGGGAGGCTCCTCCCTGCTGCGTGAATTGCAGGGAGGCCGGCCTCGAGTCCGCCCACAGGGCACTGGACGGGGCGTGCCCGTTGTACAGGGGTGCGATCGCTGACGGGCGGAATGCGGCAATGGAGGAGCGGGCCCGCTCGGTGGCTCGGGCAGGTCCCGCCTCAGGCAGCGGAAATGGCTGATCAGCCCTCCCCTGGTCGCGGCGTCGGTGGGTTGGAGGACCAGGAGCCAGTTGGGCTCCGTGTCCTTCAGCTGAACTGCCGGCGGTCCCGGGGGGTGATGGCCGAGCTCGGCCAGGTCCTCGTTGAGGGCCGCTACGCCGCCGCCCTGCTGCAAGAGCCTTATCTGCGGCGGGGGGGTGTCGTCGCGGGGCTCCCGGCCTGGATGCGCGTATTTCAGAGCGGCGACGGTAAGTCGGCCGTGGTCCTCTCGGACGCGACGCTCGACGCCACAGTGGTTACTGTGCCTGGCGGTGAAGGGGGTGCTACGGTGTGGGTTCGCGGTGTTTTTGGTACTATGTACCTATGCTCCGTGTACTGCCGCCACGGGGCGCCGCTCGACAGCTATTTCCAGTATCTGGAATGGGTTTTTACCCAGCTGCGAGAGGCTCCCGTGATGGCAGGCATGGATGCGAACGCCGTGTCCCGCCTGTGGCACTCCAAGAACCGCATGAGAGGGGCCGAGAACGAGGCGCGGGGTGGGGAGTTCGAGAACTTCATAGTCGCTTGCGACTTGGAGGTCCTGAACGAGCCGTCCCGCGAGTTCACGTTCGACGGGCCAGCGGGTAGGTCGGATGTCGACGTCACTCTGGCGAAGGGTGTTGACCGCGTGTACCGGACGAGGTGGGAAATCCTGCCGGATCTGGTGCACTCGGACCACAACGCGATTTGTGTGACCCTTCTTCGGAGAGACGGAGACGCCGATCTTCCGCTGCCTGTATACAGGTGGCGGACCGCCGGCGTGGACTGGGGCGCTTATGGCGCCGCCTTGGGACAGGCAGCGGCGGGCGTCGACCGCGAGGCACTCGCGGCGGGCGGGCCTGTCGCCTTCGCTGAGGCGGTCACGGCCTTGATTCAAGGCGTGAACGACTCTCGGCTGGAGGCGGCGGGCACGGGGCCGCGAAAGAGATCCCGCTGGTGGTGCCGGGAGCTGACCTCGGCGAGGAGGCTCGCGAGGCGGGGCAGGGTGGCCCTGCAGCGGTCAAGGCGGCGTGAGGACCCTCCAGAGGATCAGGCGGCGCTCCGGGTGGCCTACAGGGGGCTGTACCGGAGCTATCACCGCCTGGTCCTCGAGAAAAAGGAGGGAGATTGGCGAGCGTTTGTGGGCGAGGTGGGCAACGCGGACCCCTGGGGAGCCGTTTATCGGATCCTCCGGGGTCGGCGGGGTCCGGTCGACATCGGCGGCGTGAGGGTCGGGGGGGCGCTTGCAACCTCATGGGAAGCAAGCGCCAGGGCACTTCTGGATCACTTCTTCCCGCGGCTTCCCGAACGGGAGCCCCGGGAGGATGTGGTCCATCGGGTTCCTGATCCCCCTGCCCCCATAACGCCGGTGGAGATGAACCTCGCCCTGGGGAGGATGAGGGTAAACAGCGCACCTGGACCGGACGGTATCACCGTCAAAATGGTCCGGGCGCTGGCGACGTACGCCCCGAACTTGACCTTGGCCATGTACAACGGCTGCCTGGAAGCTGGAGTGTTCCCACCCCAGTGGAAAAGCGCCCGCGTCGTGGCCATACTCAAAGGTCCCGAGAGGCCGCCCGGCGAGGCCGGGTCGTATCGGCCGATCAGTCTCCTCCCGGCTCTTGGCAAGCTGCTGGAGAAGATCCTGGTCCGGAGGTTGGAGGCAAGAGAGGTTCACTCCCTCTCGGACCGGCAGTTCGGCTTTAGGGCTGGAAGGAGTACCGAGGACGCGTGGCACCTGGCTATGAGGGTGGTTCGTGAGTCCCCCTATAAATACACACTCGGAACGTTTGTGGATTTTAAGGGGGCCTTCGATCACCTGAGCTGGGACACGATCCTTGGGATTCTGGGCGCCGCCGGATGTCCCGAATTGGGTGTCTGGCGGAGCTTTTTCAGCGGTCGGCGGGCGTTCATGGCCTCTCGGTTTGGTCGTGTTGAGCTGGACGTCGTTCGGGGCTGCCCTCAGGGATCAATGTCCGGGCCTATTCTCTGGAATCTGGCTCTGGACCCCCTGTTGCGGCGGCTCCGTAACGCGGAGATCGAGGTCGTCGCCTATGCCGACGACACGCTCCTGATCTCCTCGGGGGACACGCGTCGGAGCGTAGAGACTCGAGCGACCCAGTCCCTCGAGATGGTGAGGGAGTGGGGTGTCAATGCCGCGGTCGAAATCTCCAGGGATAAGACCGTGAGCATGGTGCTCAGCGGAACCTTCGCGGGCAACAGGCACCCCAGTGTCCTCCTGGACGGGGGCGCCGTGCCGTACAGGGAGGAGGTCCGGTACCTGGGGATACTCGTGGGTGAGCGGCTTACTTTTTGGCCCCACCTGCGGGAGATCCGGGAAAAGATCACCTCCCTGGTGTATCAACTTCGGCGAGTGATGCGGCGGGACTGGGGCCTTCGGCGTCGGACCATCGGGTCCTGGTACCGGGGGCTCTTCGTCCCGTGCGCGATGTACGGCGCCTCCGTTTGGGGGGGCTTTGTGAGGGCGAGAGCGACGGCGCGCGTCTTGCTCAACAGGGCCCAGCGCCCGGTCCTCCTCGCCGCGCTATCAGTATGCCGCACCGTCTCTACGGAGGCGATGACGGTGCTGATGGGGGAGCTTCCATGGGACTTGGAGGCGAAATACTTCGAGGCGGGGTATTTCCTCCGCCAAGGAGTGCCCGTCCCGTGGACGATCCCCGGAGCGAATGGGGAGGAGGTACCGGGTACGGGGGCCCGGGCGTGCGAGGGCGTGTGGGCCGAATGGCGAGAGCGCTGGCGGGAGTGCGAGAGGG
This sequence comes from Venturia canescens, assembly GCF_019457755.1. Taxonomy (NCBI): domain Eukaryota; kingdom Metazoa; phylum Arthropoda; class Insecta; order Hymenoptera; family Ichneumonidae; genus Venturia; species Venturia canescens. The sequence goes on along the minus strand of NW_025108615.1, from coordinate 38,150 downwards.
GCGGGACGACGCGCCTCTTCATTCCCGACCCAGCAGGGCCCGCGGAGCACCTGAGGGGGAGTTGCTTCGGCCTCCCGACGGGGTATTTGCTCACCGGACACGGGTCGCTGAACGAGTTTCTCTTTAGAAGAGGACTCCAGGCGTCCCCAATGTGTTCGTGTGGTGAGGCGGAGGAAACTTCTCCTCATGTCCTGCTGGACTGCCCGTTGTACGAGGAACGGAGGGATTTGGTGGTTTTGGGCGTCCGGCGGGGCGAAGATGGTGCCTGGGATACTCGCGGGGTTGCCTCCTCTCCCGAGAGTTTCCGGGCACTAAGGAGCTTCGCGGGCTGGGCCTTCGACAGGAGGCCCCGCGCCGGCGAAGGGGAATAGATGGGGGTTTGGTAGGGAGTCTACGCAGGGAAGGAGACAGGAAGCCCGGTGCAAGTTGCCCGGTGCCTACCCTGGAGCCTTTCGGGTCTGGCGCACCCGCGTACCCGAGCTGGCCGACCGCTGCCTGGCTGGTTTAGAGCCTTATGCGGAGTGGGCCGAGTAGGCCTGCGAGTGTCCGACCAATGACATGCAAGATTGGTACCGCGGGGGCCGGGGAGCCCTGTGATGGCTTAGGTCATCGCACCCCGGCCGCAATGAGGTAGGATTCGCGGGGGCAGT
>NW_025108615.1:15000-32500 GCF_019457755.1 Venturia canescens | reverse complement strand
TCAACGCAAGCATGAGCGAGCTACGTAAAATCTCTCGGTCGGTGGACGCCCGGTGCGGGCGTCGCACGACCGACGAAAAATTTCGCCCAATTTCAAGGTACCTGGGCACGTAGCTGCGCATTTTCCTCGACGCACGCCATCGAGGGAACGAACGTCGTCGGGAGACGTAGCGAAACTCGTCACGTAGGGTCTAACGGGGAAACGAGAAATCCTCGGTCGGTGGACGCCCGGTGCGGGCGTCGCACGACCGACGAAAAAAAGTCAGCACAATTACAGAGTCTCTGGGCACAAAACCGCGACGCTTCGTCTACGTAGGCTATCGGGAGAAAGGCGAATTTGGGATCGTCCGAATATCTCGAAAGTTGCGTATCTTGTGAGTTTACTCGTCGCTCTTGACGCGTGTTGCGGTCGAACGGGTAAACGGCGGGCTTGGATGCTCGCTCGAATCTTGAGTCCAATCCCACCGGATCGTCCACGCGTGCGTAACATTTGGATTAACGAAATTCCCACTGTCCCTATCTCCGACGACGAAGAACCATAATTTCCTTTAGATATCGTCAACGCAAGCATGAGCGAGCTACGTAAAATCTCTCGGTCGGTGGACGCCCGGTGCGGGCGTCGCACGACCGACGAAATATTTCGCCCAATTTCAAGGTACCTGGGCACGTAGCTGCGCATTTTCCTCGACGCACGCCATCGAGGGAACGAACGTCGTCGGGAGACGTAGCGAAACTCGTCACGTAGGGTCTAACGGGGAAACGAGAAATCCTCGGTCGGTGGACGCCCCGTGCGGGCGTCGCACGACCGACGAAAAAAAGTCAGCACAATTACAGAGTCTCTGGGCACAAAACCGCGATGCTTCGTCTACGTAGGCTATCGGGAGAAAGGCGAATTTGGGATCGTCCGAATATCTCGAAAGTTGCGTATCTTGTGAGTTTACTCGTCGCTCTTGACGCGTGTTGCGGTCGAACGGGTAAACGGCGGGCTTGGATGCTCGCTCGAATCTTGAGTCCAATCCCACCGGATCGTCCACGTGTGCGTAACATTTGGTTTAACGAAATTCCCACTGTCCCTATCTCCGACGACGAAGAACCATAATTTCCTTTAGATATCGTCAACGCAAGCATGAGCGAGCTACGTAAAATCTCTCGGTCGGTGGACGCCCGGTGCGGGCGTCGCACGACCGACGAAAAATTTCGCCCAATTTCAAGGTACCTGGGCACGTAGCTGCGCATTTTCCTCGACGCACGCCATCGAGGGAACGAACGTCGTCGGGAGACGTAGCGAAACTCGTCACGTAGGGTCTAACGGGGAAACGAGAAATCCTCGGTCGGTGGACGCCCCGTGCGGGCGTCGCACGACCGACGAAAAAAAGTCAGCACAATTACAGAGTCTCTGGGCACAAAACCGCGATGCTTCGTCTACGTAGGCTATCGGGAGAAAGGCGAATTTGGGATCGTCCGAATATCTCGAAAGTTGCGTATCTTGTGAGTTTACTCGTCGCTCTTGACGCGTGTTGCGGTCGAACGGGTAAACGGCGGGCTTGGATGCTCGCTCGAATCTTGAGTCCAATCCCACCGGATCGTCCACGTGTGCGTAACATTTGGTTTAACGAAATTCCCACTGTCCCTATCTCCGACGACGAAGAACCATAATTTCCTTTAGATATCGTCAACGCAAGCATGAGCGAGCTACGTAAAATCTCTCGGTCGGTGGACGCCCGGTGCGGGCGTCGCACGACCGACGAAAAATTTCGCCCAATTTCAAGGTACCTGGGCACGTAGCTGCGCATTTTCCTCGACGCACGCCATCGAGGGAACGAACGTCGTCGGGAGACGTAGCGAAACTCGTCACGTAGGGTCTAACGGGGAAACGAGAAATCCTCGGTCGGTGGACGCCCGGTGCGGGCGTCGCACGACCGACGAAAAAAAGTCAGCACAATTACAGAGTCTCTGGGCACAAAACCGCGATGCTTCGTCTACGTAGGCTATCGGGAGAAAGGCGAATTTGGGATCGTCCGAATATCTCGAAAGTTGCGTATCTTGTGAGTTTACTCGTCGCTCTTGACGCGTGTTGCGGTCGAACGGGTAAACGGCGGGCTTGGATGCTCGCTCGAATCTTGAGTCCAATCCCACCGGATCGTCCACGTGTGCGTAACATTTGGTTTAACGAAATTCCCACTGTCCCTATCTCCGACGACGAAGAACCATAATTTCCTTTAGATATCGTCAACGCAAGCATGAGCGAGCTACGTAAAATCTCTCGGTCGGTGGACGCCCGGTGCGGGCGTCGCACGACCGACGAAAAATTTCGCCCAATTTCAAGGTACCTGGGCACGTAGCTGCGCATTTTCCTCGACGCACGCCATCGAGGGAACGAACGTCGTCGGGAGACGTAGCGAAACTCGTCACGTAGGGTCTAACGGGGAAACGAGAAATCCTCGGTCGGTGGACGCCCGGTGCGGGCGTCGCACGACCGACGAAAAAAAGTCAGCACAATTACAGAGTCTCTGGGCACAAAACCGCGACGCTTCGTCTACGTAGGCTATCGGGAGAAAGGCGAATTTGGGATCGTCCGAATATCTCGAAAGTTGCGTATCTTGTGAGTTTACTCGTCGCTCTTGACGCGTGTTGCGGTCGAACGGGTAAACGGCGGGCTTGGATGCTCGCTCGAATCTTGAGTCCAATCCCACCGGATCGTCCACGCGTGCGTAACATTTGGATTAACGAAATTCCCACTGTCCCTATCTCCGACGACGAAGAACCATAATTTCCTTTAGATATCGTCAACGCAAGCATGAGCGAGCTACGTAAAATCTCTCGGTCGGTGGACGCCCGGTGCGGGCGTCGCACGACCGACGAAATATTTCGCCCAATTTCAAGGTACCTGGGCACGTAGCTGCGCATTTTCCTCGACGCACGCCATCGAGGGAACGAACGTCGTCGGGAGACGTAGCGAAACTCGTCTCGTAGGGTCTAACGGGGAAACGAGAAATCCTCGGTCGGTGGACGCCCCGTGCGGGCGTCGCACGACCGACGAAAAAAAGTCAGCACAATTACAGAGTCTCTGGGCACAAAACCGCGATGCTTCGTCTACGTAGGCTATCGGGAGAAACGCGAATTTGGGATCGTCCGAATATCTCGAAAGTTGCGTATCTTGTGAGTTTACTCGTCGCTCTTGACGCGTGTTGCGGTCGAACGGGTAAACGGCGGGCTTGGATGCTCGCTCGAATCTTGAGTCCAATCCCACCGGATCGTCCACGTGTGCGTAACATTTGGTTTAACGAAATTCCCACTGTCCCTATCTCCGACGACGAAGAACCATAATTTCCTTTAGATATCGTCAACGCAAGCATGAGCGAGCTACGTAAAATCTCTCGGTCGGTGGACGCCCGGTGCGGGCGTCGCACGACCGACGAAATATTTCGCCCAATTTCAAGGTACCTGGGCACGTAGCTGCGCATTTTCCTCGACGCACGCCATCGAGGGAACGAACGTCGTCGGGAGACGTAGCGAAACTCGTCACGTAGGGTCTAACGGGGAAACGAGAAATCCTCGGTCGGTGGACGCCCGGTGCGGGCGTCGCACGACCGACGAAAAAAAGTCAGCACAATTACAGAGTCTCTGGGCACAAAACCGCGATGCTTCGTCTACGTAGGCTATCGGGAGAAAGGCGAATTTGGGATCGTCCGAATATCTCGAAAGTTGCGTATCTTGTGAGTTTACTCGTCGCTCTTGACGCGTGTTGCGGTCGAACGGGTAAACGGCGGGCTTGGATGCTCGCTCGAATCTTGAGTCCAATCCCACCGGATCGTCCACGTGTGCGTAACATTTGGTTTAACGAAATTCCCACTGTCCCTATCTCCGACGACGAAGAACCATAATTTCCTTTAGATATCGTCAACGCAAGCATGAGCGAGCTACGTAAAATCTCTCGGTCGGTGGACGCCCGGTGCGGGCGTCGCACGACCGACGAAAAATTTCGCCCAATTTCAAGGTACCTGGGCACGTAGCTGCGCATTTTCCTCGACGCACGCCATCGAGGGAACGAACGTCGTCGGGAGACGTAGCGAAACTCGTCACGTAGGGTCTAACGGGGAAACGAGAAATCCTCGGTCGGTGGACGCCCGGTGCGGGCGTCGCACGACCGACGAAAAAAAGTCAGCACAATTACAGAGTCTCTGGGCACAAAACCGCGACGCTTCGTCTACGTAGGCTATCGGGAGAAAGGCGAATTTGGGATCGTCCGAATATCTCGAAAGTTGCGTATCTTGTGAGTTTACTCGTCGCTCTTGACGCGTGTTGCGGTCGAACGGGTAAACGGCGGGCTTGGATGCTCGCTCGAATCTTGAGTCCAATCCCACCGGATCGTCCACGCGTGCGTAACATTTGGATTAACGAAATTCCCACTGTCCCTATCTCCGACGACGAAGAACCATAATTTCCTTTAGATATCGTCAACGCAAGCATGAGCGAGCTACGTAAAATCTCTCGGTCGGTGGACGCCCGGTGCGGGCGTCGCACGACCGACGAAATATTTCGCCCAATTTCAAGGTACCTGGGCACGTAGCTGCGCATTTTCCTCGACGCACGCCATCGAGGGAACGAACGTCGTCGGGAGACGTAGCGAAACTCGTCTCGTAGGGTCTAACGGGGAAACGAGAAATCCTCGGTCGGTGGACGCCCCGTGCGGGCGTCGCACGACCGACGAAAAAAAGTCAGCACAATTACAGAGTCTCTGGGCACAAAACCGCGATGCTTCGTCTACGTAGGCTATCGGGAGAAACGCGAATTTGGGATCGTCCGAATATCTCGAAAGTTGCGTATCTTGTGAGTTTACTCGTCGCTCTTGACGCGTGTTGCGGTCGAACGGGTAAACGGCGGGCTTGGATGCTCGCTCGAATCTTGAGTCCAATCCCACCGGATCGTCCACGTGTGCGTAACATTTGGTTTAACGAAATTCCCACTGTCCCTATCTCCGACGACGAAGAACCATAATTTCCTTTAGATATCGTCAACGCAAGCATGAGCGAGCTACGTAAAATCTCTCGGTCGGTGGACGCCCGGTGCGGGCGTCGCACGACCGACGAAATATTTCGCCCAATTTCAAGGTACCTGGGCACGTAGCTGCGCATTTTCCTCGACGCACGCCATCGAGGGAACGAACGTCGTCGGGAGACGTAGCGAAACTCGTCTCGTAGGGTCTAACGGGGAAACGAGAAATCCTCGGTCGGTGGACGCCCCGTGCGGGCGTCGCACGACCGACGAAAAAAAGTCAGCACAATTACAGAGTCTCTGGGCACAAAACCGCGATGCTTCGTCTACGTAGGCTATCGGGAGAAAGGCGAATTTGGGATCGTCCGAATATCTCGAAAGTTGCGTATCTTGTGAGTTTACTCGTCGCTCTTGACGCGTGTTGCGGTCGAACGGGTAAACGGCGGGCTTGGATGCTCGCTCGAATCTTGAGTCCAATCCCACCGGATCGTCCACGTGTGCGTAACATTTGGTTTAACGAAATTCCCACTGTCCCTATCTCCGACGACGAAGAACCATAATTTCCTTTAGATATCGTCAACGCAAGCATGAGCGAGCTACGTAAAATCTCTCGGTCGGTGGACGCCCGGTGCGGGCGTCGCACGACCGACGAAAAATTTCGCCCAATTTCAAGGTACCTGGGCACGTAGCTGCGCATTTTCCTCGACGCACGCCATCGAGGGAACGAACGTCGTCGGGAGACGTAGCGAAACTCGTCACGTAGGGTCTAACGGGGAAACGAGAAATCCTCGGTCGGTGGACGCCCGGTGCGGGCGTCGCACGACCGACGAAAAAAAGTCAGCACAATTACAGAGTCTCTGGGCACAAAACCGCGATGCTTCGTCTACGTAGGCTATCGGGAGAAAGGCGAATTTGGGATCGTCCGAATATCTCGAAAGTTGCGTATCTTGTGAGTTTACTCGTCGCTCTTGACGCGTGTTGCGGTCGAACGGGTAAACGGCGGGCTTGGATGCTCGCTCGAATCTTGAGTCCAATCCCACCGGATCGTCCACGTGTGCGTAACATTTGGTTTAACGAAATTCCCACTGTCCCTATCTCCGACGACGAAGAACCATAATTTCCTTTAGATATCGTCAACGCAAGCATGAGCGAGCTACGTAAAATCTCTCGGTCGGTGGACGCCCGGTGCGGGCGTCGCACGACCGACGAAAAATTTCGCCCAATTTCAAGGTACCTGGGCACGTAGCTGCGCATTTTCCTCGACGCACGCCATCGAGGGAACGAACGTCGTCGGGAGACGTAGCGAAACTCGTCACGTAGGGTCTAACGGGGAAACGAGAAATCCTCGGTCGGTGGACGCCCGGTGCGGGCGTCGCACGACCGACGAAAAAAAGTCAGCACAATTACAGAGTCTCTGGGCACAAAACCGCGACGCTTCGTCTACGTAGGCTATCGGGAGAAAGGCGAATTTGGGATCGTCCGAATATCTCGAAAGTTGCGTATCTTGTGAGTTTACTCGTCGCTCTTGACGCGTGTTGCGGTCGAACGGGTAAACGGCGGGCTTGGATGCTCGCTCGAATCTTGAGTCCAATCCCACCGGATCGTCCACGCGTGCGTAACATTTGGATTAACGAAATTCCCACTGTCCCTATCTCCCCCCCCGATGTGTTGCCACCTTGTCGATGGTGGTGGGGCTTCGTGTTCCAACGATCCGTCCGGGCCGAGCGGCTTAGCCGTGCGGGCCGGCGGGGAGGTTCCAACTAAGAGCAACACAAACCCTTGGGTTCGGGTGCCCTTTCGGGGTCCTCCGGCCGTCCCCCCTTTGGTGTCTCTGGCGAATGCGGCGAGGGTACAACGGGAAACCTGGGAGGCCCCCTCGGATGGGGGGTCTCGCACGCCCAGGGGCCGCGCGGTCGTACCGGGGCCCGACTCGGGAGTCGCTACCCGGGTGGGCTGCCCCGTAGCAACGCGTGTAAAAAGCTCGTGTCGCCCCTGCAGGACCTGGTGGCTCCAGGGTGTGGGCCTGCAGGGGGGCCGGGTGTTGTCTCCGTCGAGGCCACGCCGCAGCAAGCCGTGGACGCCGTGGGGGGGACCGCGGTCGGTGGTTCTCTTTGGGGTGTTCGAGCCCTTGGCCATAAGCCCTGGATGACGGTCTTGGTTGGGCCCGGCTGACCCTGTCCCTATGGGGCATGGTTGGTTAGGGACCGGCTGGGGCCAGCATTCCGGGTTGGGCAGCGGGTGTGGATGAGTTTTGGGCTGTGTGAGTTGGGTGTTTGAGCTGGGGATCCTCCGAAAAAGCCCCAAAAACCTTTATGATTATGTCCGGAATCAATAAAGACGAAAAGGTGCGCACGGACACTGGGTTGCCCACGACCCAACCATCGGGAGATAGAGGAGGTAGTGCTGGAGGTGGCGTTGACACCTCGCACGTGAACGAAGCGTCGGCGGCGAGCAGGACCAGTTCTATGGGTCCTCCTGCTTCGCCAGGAATGAAGAGAACGGCAGTCCGTTCAGAGGGTGAGTCGGCTGGCGGCTCGTCAGCAGCTGAGTCCTGCGTCTCAGCGGGTCGGCCAGGCCCAGCGTCTTCGAAGGGCCCGTCGATCAGGGCGAAGAAGGCGCCAGCAAGGAAGAGGCAGGCGTTTCGTGGTGTATCGGCGTCGCACCGACCGTGCTCGCAGTCTGATGGGGCTGTCTCCGATGCGAGCGTGTCGGAAGCCGGTATGGACGCAGACGGTAGTGAGACGGAGACCCCGTGGCCTTCAGGACCGCAGCAGCCCCGCCCTTCTGGCGAGGCAGAGGTTGTCCCAGCCCCGGCCTCGGATGCTCGGCCTAATGCCACGTGGGAGACCGTTCGGCGAAAGAAGGCGTCGAAAAAGAAGAAGGGCGGAGCGAGGCCTGAGCAGCGTTCGCGCTCGGCCCCGCGTCAGACGCCAGCTGGACCAGCTGCTCCAGCGGCAGCGCCGGCCCCGACGACGGTGGAGCTTCAAGTTCCGTCAACCGCGTTCGGTGGCGAGGGTCCCGTGAGAAAGGTCAACGTGACGGAGCTGGTAGCCCGGGCAGAGCAGCTTGCGAAAGAGGTCCGGGACTTTACGAAAGACCCGGCGAATCGGATAAATAAGAGCGTCGCTTCGTTTATCGAGGACAGGTTTTCGGGGGTCCTATCCCTCCTTGTAGCGGCTACGGGAAAGATAGAGGGACTAAGGGGGGAGTGCTTCGGCTTGCGATTTGCGCACGGTGCGCTGTTGCGGCGGGTCGGCGCACCTGCGGGTAGCGGCCGCCAGGACCCGCGCCCTGAGGCGATCGCGGCGCCAGCGGCGCCCGCGGCACCCGGGCGTGCGAGGACTTTCGCTGAGGCTGCCGGCGGAGCGTTGCCACCCCCGGGGGGAGCGGTGCCCCGGCCGGTGGAGCCGGGGGCTTTCCCTCGACGACGCCCGGTGCGGCGGGAGCCGCGGGTCCCTGAGCACGCTGTGCTCATTAAAGCGGCGGAGGGGCCAATGGAGCCGGCCCAGGTTAAAGAGAGGTTGAAAACGCTGGTCAACCCAGGGTCGGCTTCGGTTTGTGTAGTCGGGGTCAGAACCGTACGAGGTGGAGTATTGGTCGAAACGAGCAAGGAAGAAGAGCTGAACTTCTTCCGCGAGAGCGAGGCCATCCGCCAGGGAGGCCTCACTGTTTCGGTTCCGGAGGCTCCCAGGAAGGCCATCGGGGTTATGGCGATACCTGCTGAGGAAACGGAGGAGACGGTCTTGACCGCGCTCCAGGTCCAGACCGCCCCGAGTATGAGTCAGGAGGACTTCCGCCAGGCCGTCAGAATAGCGCGAAGGTTCCGAGCGAGGCAGGCGGGGCCACGGGCGCCAAGAACGTCCAACTGGGTGTTGGAGGCCACCCCGGAGGTGGCGAACAGACTGGTGACGAAGGGTCGTGTACTCCTTGGGTGGACCTCATGTGTGGTCCGGGACTACGTGGACGCCGACCGCTGTTTCCGGTGCCTTGGGTTCGGTCACTCGGCGGTGTCCTGTAGAAAGCGAGCGCTAACTTGCGCTTGGTGTGCGGGGGATGGACACCCCGCGGCGACGTGCCCAGCTAGGGAGGCGCCTCCTTGCTGTATCAACTGCAGGGAGGCGGGCTTCGAGGCCGCCCATAGGGCGTTAGATGGGGCGTGCCCGTTCTACCGGGACGCGATCGCCCAAGGGCGAAATGCGGCTATGGAGGAGCGGGCCCGCCTGCGGCCTCAGTTGGGTCCCGCCTCGAGCAGCAGGAATGGCTGACCGACCTCCCCCTGGTCGTGGCGATGGTGGATTGGGGGACCAGGAGCCGGTTGGGCTCCGTGTCCTCCAGCTGAACTGTCGCCGATCCCGAGGGGTGATGGCCGAGCTCGGCCAGGTCCTCGTTGAGGGCCGCTACGCCGCCGCCCTGCTGCAAGAGCCTTATCTGCGGCGGGGGGGGGGTCGTCGCGGGACTCCCGGCCTGGATGCGGGTATTTCAGAGCGGTGACGGAAAGTCGGCCGTGGTCCTTTCGGATGCGACGCTCGACGCCACGGTAGTGACCGTGCCCCGCGGTGAAGGGGGTGCTACGGTGTGGGTTCGCGGTGTTTTTGGTACTATGTACCTATGCTCCGTGTACTGCCGCCACGGGGCGCCGCTCGACAGCTATTTCCAGTATCTGGAATGGGTTTTTACCCAGCTGCGAGAGGCTCCCGTGATGGCAGGCATGGATGCGAACGCCGTGTCCCGCCTGTGGCACTCCAAGAACCGCATGAGAGGGGCCGAGAACGAGGCGCGGGGTGGGGAGTTCGAGAACTTCATAGTCGCTTGCGACTTGGAGGTCCTGAACGAGCCGTCCCGCGAGTTCACGTTCGACGGGCCTGCGGGTAGGTCGGATGTCGACGTCACTCTGGCGAAGGGTGTTGACCGCGTGTACCGGACGAGGTGGGAAATCCTGCCGGATCTGGTGCACTCGGACCACAACGCGATTTGTGTGACCCTTCTTCGGAGAGACGGAGACGCCGATCTTCCGCTGCCTGTATACAGGTGGCGGACCGCCGGCGTGGACTGGGGCGCTTATGGCGCCGCCTTGGGACAGGCAGCGGCGGGCGTCGACCGCGAGGCACTCGCGGCGGGCGGGCCTGTCGCCTTCGCTGAGGCGGTCACGGCCTTGATTCAAGGCGTGAACGACTCTCGGCTGGAGGCGGCGGGCACGGGGCCGCGAAAGAGATCCCGCTGGTGGTGCCGGGAGCTGACCTCGGCGAGGAGGCTCGCGAGGCGGGGCAGGGTGGCCCTGCAGCGGTCAAGGCGGCGTGAGGACCCTCCAGAGGACCAGGCGGCGCTCCGGGTGGCCTACAGGGGGCTGTACCGGAGTTATCACCGCCTGGTCCTCGAGAAAAAGGAGGGAGATTGGCGAGCGTTTGTGGGCGAGGTGGGCAACGCGGACCCCTGGGGAGCCGTATATCGGATCCTCCGGGGTCGGCGGGGTCCGGTCGACATCGGCGGCGTGAGGGTCGGGGGGGCGCTTGCAACCTCATGGGAAGCAAGCGCCAGGGCACTTCTGGATCACTTCTTCCCGCGGCTTCCCGAACGGGAGCCCCGGGATGAGGTGGTCCATCGGGTTCCTGATCCCCCTGCCCCCATAACGCCGGTGGAGATGAACCTCGCCCTGGGGAGGATGAGGGTAAACAGCGCGCCTGGACCGGACGGTATCACCGTCAAAATGGTCCGGGCGCTGGCGACGTACGCCCCGAACTTGACCTTGGCCATGTACAACGGCTGCCTGGAAGCTGGAGTGTTCCCACCCCAGTGGAAAAGCGCCCGCGTCGTGGCCATACTCAAAGGTCCCGAGAGGCCGCCCGGCGAGGCCGGGTCGTATCGGCCGATCAGTCTCCTCCCGGCTCTTGGCAAGCTGCTGGAGAAGATCCTGGTCCGGAGGTTGGAGGCAAGAGAGGTTCACTCCCTCTCGGACCGGCAGTTCGGCTTTAGGGCTGGAAGGAGTACCGAGGACGCGTGGCACCTGGCTATGAGGGTGGTTCGTGAGTCCCCCTATAAATACACACTCGGAACGTTTGTGGATTTTAAGGGGGCCTTCGATCACCTGAGCTGGGACACGATCCTTGGGATTCTGGGCGCCGCCGGATGTCCCGAATTGGGTGTCTGGCGGAGCTTCTTCAGCGGTCGGCGGGCATTCATGGCCTCTCGGTTTGGTCGTGTTGAGCTGGACGTCGTTCGGGGCTGCCCTCAGGGATCAATGTCCGGGCCTATTCTCTGGAATCTGGCTCTGGACCCCTTGTTGCGGCGGCTCCGTAACGAGGAGATCGAGGTCGTCGCCTATGCCGACGACACGCTCCTGATCTCCTCGGGGGACACGCGTCGGAGCGTAGAGACTCGAGCGACCCAGTCCCTCGAGATGGTGAGGGAGTGGGGTGTCAATGCCACGGTCGAAATCTCCAGGGATAAGACCGTGAGCATGGTGCTCAGCGGAACTTTCGCGGGCAACAGGCACCCCAGTGTCCTCCTGGACGGGGGCGCCGTGCCGTACAGGGAGGAGGTCCGGTACCTGGGGATACTCGTGGGTGAGCGGCTTACTTTTTGGCCCCACCTGCGGGAGATCCGGGAAAGGATCACCTCCCTGGTGTATCAACTTCGGCGAGTGATGCGGCGGGACTGGGGCCTTCGGCGTCGGACCATCGGGTCCTGGTACCGGGGGCTCTTCGTCCCGTGCGCGATGTACGGCGCCTCCGTCTGGGGGGGCTTTGTGAGGGCGAGAGCGACGGCGCGCGTCTTGCTCAACAGGGCCCAGCGCCCGGTCCTCCTCGCCGCGCTATCGGTGTGCCGCACCGTCTCTACGGAGGCGATGACGGTGCTGATGGGGGAGCTTCCATGGGACTTGGAGGCGAAATACTCCGAGGCGGGGTATTTCCTCCGCCAAGGAGTGCCCGTCCCGTGGACGATCCCCGGAGCGAATGGGGAGGAGGTGCCGGGTACGAGGGCCCGGGCGTGCGAGGGCGTGTGGGCCGAATGGCGAGAGCGCTGGCGGGAGTGCGAGAGGGGCGGGACGACGCGCCTCTTCATTCCCGACCCAGCAGGGCCCGCGGAGCACCTGAGGGGGAGTTGCTTCGGCCTCCCGACGGGGTATTTGCTCACCGGACACGGGTCGCTGAACGAGTTTCTCTTTAGAAGAGGACTCCAGGCGTCCCCAATGTGTTCGTGTGGTGAGGCGGAGGAAACTTCTCCTCATGTCCTGCTGGACTGCCCGTTGTACGAGGAACGGAGGGATTTGGTGGTCTTGGGCGTCCGGCAGGGCGAAGATGGTGCCTGGGATACTCGCGGGGTTGCCTCCTCTCCCGAGAGTTTCCGGGCCCTAAGGAGCTTCGCGGGCTGGGCCTTCGACAGGAGGCCCCGCGCCGGCGAAGGGGAATAGATGGGGATTTGGTAGGGAGTCTACGCAGGGAAGGAGACAGGAAGCCCGGTGCAAGTTGCCCGGTGCCTACCCTGGAGCCTTTCGGGTCTGGCGCACCCGCGTACCCGAGCTGGCCGACCGCTGCCTGGCTGGTTTAGAGCCTTATGCGGAGTGGGCCGAGTAGGCCTGCGAGTGTCCGACCAATGACATGCAAGATTGGTACCGCGGGGGCCGGGGAGCCCTGTGATGGCTTAGGTCATCGCACCCCGGCCGCAATGAGGTAGGATTCGCGGGGGCAGTGGTTAACGCGTGTGAGTTGCGCAACATCTCAACTCGGGTGCGGCCCAGCACAGGCCGTAGGGAGGTTGGAAAGTACTCCCCCCTTTTGCCAAGGGGCCGGTCCGGGCTAAGCCCCCGGGCAGGAATTGGTAGCTGCCTCGGTTCTGGCACGGTGCATGACGCGCGTGCAAGGATCCGGGGCGGTGCGCTGGTTGGGCGTGATCCCAACCCCACGCACTTGGGTGCCGTGTCGTATGCCGACAGGCGGAGACGGCACGTTAAATACAACAGGTCGACGTATGTCCCTATCTCCGACGACGAAGAACCATAATTTCCTTTAGATATCGTCAACGCAAGCATGAGCGAGCTACGTAAAATCTCTCGGTCGGTGGACGCCCGGTGCGGGCGTCGCACGACCGACGAAATATTTCGCCCAATTTCAAGGTACCTGGGCACGTAGCTGCGCATTTTCCTCGACGCACGCCATCGAGGGAACGAACGTCGTCGGGAGACGTAGCGAAACTCGTCTCGTAGGGTCTAACGGGGAAACGAGAAATCCTCGGTCGGTGGACGCCCCGTGCGGGCGTCGCACGACCGACGAAAAAAAGTCAGCACAATTACAGAGTCTCTGGGCACAAAACCGCGATGCTTCGTCTACGTAGGCTATCGGGAGAAAGGCGAATTTGGGATCGTCCGAATATCTCGAAAGTTGCGTATCTTGTGAGTTTACTCGTCGCTCTTGACGCGTGTTGCGGTCGAACGGGTAAACGGCGGGCTTGGATGCTCGCTCGAATCTTGAGTCCAATCCCACCGGATCGTCCACGTGTGCGTAACATTTGGTTTAACGAAATTCCCACTGTCCCTATCTCCGACGACGAAGAACCATAATTTCCTTTAGATATCGTCAACGCAAGCATGAGCGAGCTACGTAAAATCTCTCGGTCGGTGGACGCCCGGTGCGGGCGTCGCACGACCGACGAAAAATTTCGCCCAATTTCAAGGTACCTGGGCACGTAGCTGCGCATTTTCCTCGACGCACGCCATCGAGGGAACGAACGTCGTCGGGAGACGTAGCGAAACTCGTCACGTAGGGTCTAACGGGGAAACGAGAAATCCTCGGTCGGTGGACGCCCGGTGCGGGCGTCGCACGACCGACGAAAAAAAGTCAGCACAATTACAGAGTCTCTGGGCACAAAACCGCGATGCTTCGTCTACGTAGGCTATCGGGAGAAAGGCGAATTTGGGATCGTCCGAATATCTCGAAAGTTGCGTATCTTGTGAGTTTACTCGTCGCTCTTGACGCGTGTTGCGGTCGAACGGGTAAACGGCGGGCTTGGATGCTCGCTCGAATCTTGAGTCCAATCCCACCGGATCGTCCACGTGTGCGTAACATTTGGTTTAACGAAATTCCCACTGTCCCTATCTCCGACGACGAAGAACCATAATTTCCTTTAGATATCGTCAACGCAAGCATGAGCGAGCTACGTAAAATCTCTCGGTCGGTGGACGCCCGGTGCGGGCGTCGCACGACCGACGAAAAATTTCGCCCAATTTCAAGGTACCTGGGCACGTAGCTGCGCATTTTCCTCGACGCACGCCATCGAGGGAACGAACGTCGTCGGGAGACGTAGCGAAACTCGTCACGTAGGGTCTAACGGGGAAACGAGAAATCCTCGGTCGGTGGACGCCCGGTGCGGGCGTCGCACGACCGACGAAAAAAAGTCAGCACAATTACAGAGTCTCTGGGCACAAAACCGCGACGCTTCGTCTACGTAGGCTATCGGGAGAAAGGCGAATTTGGGATCGTCCGAATATCTCGAAAGTTGCGTATCTTGTGAGTTTACTCGTCGCTCTTGACGCGTGTTGCGGTCGAACGGGTAAACGGCGGGCTTGGATGCTCGCTCGAATCTTGAGTCCAATCCCACCGGATCGTCCACGCGTGCGTAACATTTGGATTAACGAAATTCCCACTGTCCCTATCTCCGACGACGAAGAACCATAATTTCCTTTAGATATCGTCAACGCAAGCATGAGCGAGCTACGTAAAATCTCTCGGTCGGTGGACGCCCGGTGCGGGCGTCGCACGACCGACGAAAAATTTCGCCCAATTTCAAGGTACCTGGGCACGTAGCTGCGCATTTTCCTCGACGCACGCCATCGAGGGAACGAACGTCGTCGGGAGACGTAGCGAAACTCGTCACGTAGGGTCTAACGGGGAAACGAGAAATCCTCGGTCGGTGGACGCCCGGTGCGGGCGTCGCACGACCGACGAAAAAAAGTCAGCACAATTACAGAGTCTCTGGGCACAAAACCGCGATGCTTCGTCTACGTAGGCTATCGGGAGAAAGGCGAATTTGGGATCGTCCGAATATCTCGAAAGTTGCGTATCTTGTGAGTTTACTCGTCGCTCTTGACGCGTGTTGCGGTCGAACGGGTAAACGGCGGGCTTGGATGCTCGCTCGAATCTTGAGTCCAATCCCACCGGATCGTCCACGTGTGCGTAACATTTGGTTTAACGAAATTCCCACTGTCCCTATCTCCGACGACGAAGAACCATAATTTCCTTTAGATATCGTCAACGCAAGCATGAGCGAGCTACGTAAAATCTCTCGGTCGGTGGACGCCCGGTGCGGGCGTCGCACGACCGACGAAAAATTTCGCCCAATTTCAAGGTACCTGGGCACGTAGCTGCGCATTTTCCTCGACGCACGCCATCGAGGGAACGAACGTCGTCGGGAGACGTAGCGAAACTCGTCACGTAGGGTCTAACGGGGAAACGAGAAATCCTCGGTCGGTGGACGCCCGGTGCGGGCGTCGCACGACCGACGAAAAAAAGTCAGCACAATTACAGAGTCTCTGGGCACAAAACCGCGATGCTTCGTCTACGTAGGCTATCGGGAGAAAGGCGAATTTGGGATCGTCCGAATATCTCGAAAGTTGCGTATCTTGTGAGTTTACTCGTCGCTCTTGACGCGTGTTGCGGTCGAACGGGTAAACGGCGGGCTTGGATGCTCGCTCGAATCTTGAGTCCAATCCCACCGGATCGTCCACGTGTGCGTAACATTTGGTTTAACGAAATTCCCACTGTCCCTATCTCCGACGACGAAGAACCATAATTTCCTTTAGATATCGTCAACGCAAGCATGAGCGAGCTACGTAAAATCTCTCGGTCGGTGGACGCCCGGTGCGGGCGTCGCACGACCGACGAAAAATTTCGCCCAATTTCAAGGTACCTGGGCACGTAGCTGCGCATTTTCCTCGACGCACGCCATCGAGGGAACGAACGTCGTCGGGAGACGTAGCGAAACTCGTCACGTAGGGTCTAACGGGGAAACGAGAAATCCTCGGTCGGTGGACGCCCGGTGCGGGCGTCGCACGACCGACGAAAAAAAGTCAGCACAATTACAGAGTCTCTGGGCACAAAACCGCGATGCTTCGTCTACGTAGGCTATCGGGAGAAAGGCGAATTTGGGATCGTCCGAATATCTCGAAAGTTGCGTATCTTGTGAGTTTACTCGTCGCTCTTGACGCGTGTTGCGGTCGAACGGGTAAACGGCGGGCTTGGATGCTCGCTCGAATCTTGAGTCCAATCCCACCGGATCGTCCACGTGTGCGTAACATTTGGTTTAACGAAATTCCCACTGTCCCTATCTCCGACGACGAAGAACCATAATTTCCTTTAGATATCGTCAACGCAAGCATGAGCGAGCTACGTAAAATCTCTCGGTCGGTGGACGCCCGGTGCGGGCGTCGCACGACCGACGAAAAATTTCGCCCAATTTCAAGGTACCTGGGCACGTAGCTGCGCATTTTCCTCGACGCACGCCATCGAGGGAACGAACGTCGTCGGGAGACGTAGCGAAACTCGTCACGTAGGGTCTAACGGGGAAACGAGAAATCCTCGGTCGGTGGACGCCCGGTGCGGGCGTCGCACGACCGACGAAAAAAAGTCAGCACAATTACAGAGTCTCTGGGCACAAAACCGCGACGCTTCGTCTACGTAGGCTATCGGGAGAAAGGCGAATTTGGGATCGTCCGAATATCTCGAAAGTTGCGTATCTTGTGAGTTTACTCGTCGCTCTTGACGCGTGTTGCGGTCGAACGGGTAAACGGCGGGCTTGGATGCTCGCTCGAATCTTGAGTCCAATCCCACCGGATCGTCCACGTGTGCGTAACATTTGGATTAACGAAATTCCCACTGTCCCTATCTCCGACGACGAAGAACCATAATTTCCTTTAGATATCGTCAACGCAAGCATGAGCGAGCTACGTAAAATCTCTCGGTCGGTGGACGCCCGGTGCGGGCGTCGCACGACCGACGAAATATTTCGCCCAATTTCAAGGTACCTGGGCACGTAGCTGCGCATTTTCCTCGACGCACGCCATCGAGGGAACGAACGTCGTCGGGAGACGTAGCGAAACTCGTCACGTAGGGTCTAACGGGGAAACGAGAAATCCTCGGTCGGTGGACGCCCGGTGCGGGCGTCGCACGACCGACGAAAAAAAGTCAGCACAATTACAGAGTCTCTGGGCACAAAACCGCGATGCTTCGTCTACGTAGGCTATCGGGAGAAAGGCGAATTTGGGATCGTCCGAATATCTCGAAAGTTGCGTATCTTGTGAGTTTACTCGTCGCTCTTGACGCGTGTTGCGGTCGAACGGGTAAACGGCGGGCTTGGATGCTCGCTCGAATCTTGAGTCCAATCCCACCGGATCGTCCACGTGTGCGTAACATTTGGTTTAACGAAATTCCCACTGTCCCTATCTCCGACGACGAAGAACCATAATTTCCTTTAGATATCGTCAACGCAAGCATGAGCGAGCTACGTAAAATCTCTCG
>NW_025108615.1:0-2500 GCF_019457755.1 Venturia canescens | reverse complement strand
GTCCCTATCTCCGACGACGAAGAACCATAATTTCCTTTAGATATCGTCAACGCAAGCATGAGCGAGCTACGTAAAATCTCTCGGTCGGTGGACGCCCGGTGCGGGCGTCGCACGACCGACGAAAAATTTCGCCCAATTTCAAGGTACCTGGGCACGTAGCTGCGCATTTTCCTCGACGCACGCCATCGAGGGAACGAACGTCGTCGGGAGACGTAGCGAAACTCGTCACGTAGGGTCTAACGGGGAAACGAGAAATCCTCGGTCGGTGGACGCCCGGTGCGGGCGTCGCACGACCGACGAAAAAAAGTCAGCACAATTACAGAGTCTCTGGGCACAAAACCGCGACGCTTCGTCTACGTAGGCTATCGGGAGAAAGGGCGAATTTGGGATCGTCCGAATATCTCGAAAGTTGCGTATCTTGTGAGTTTACTCGTCGCTCTTGACGCGTGTTGCGGTCGAACGGGTAAACGGCGGGCTTGGATGCTCGCTCGAATCTTGAGTCCAATCCCACCGGATCGTCCACGTGTGCGTAACATTTGGATTAACGAAATTCCCACTGTCCCTATCTCCGACGACGAAGAACCATAATTTCCTTTAGATATCGTCAACGCAAGCATGAGCGAGCTACGTAAAATCTCTCGGTCGGTGGACGCCCGGTGCGGGCGTCGCACGACCGACGAAATATTTCGCCCAATTTCAAGGTACCTGGGCACGTAGCTGCGCATTTTCCTCGACGCACGCCATCGAGGGAACGAACGTCGTCGGGAGACGTAGCGAAACTCGTCACGTAGGGTCTAACGGGGAAACGAGAAATCCTCGGTCGGTGGACGCCCGGTGCGGGCGTCGCACGACCGACGAAAAAAAGTCAGCACAATTACAGAGTCTCTGGGCACAAAACCGCGATGCTTCGTCTACGTAGGCTATCGGGAGAAAGGGCGAATTTGGGATCGTCCGAATATCTCGAAAGTTGCGTATCTTGTGAGTTTACTCGTCGCTCTTGACGCGTGTTGCGGTCGAACGGGTAAACGGCGGGCTTGGATGCTCGCTCGAATCTTGAGTCCAATCCCACCGGATCGTCCACGTGTGCGTAACATTTGGTTTAACGAAATTCCCACTGTCCCTATCTCCGACGACGAAGAACCATAATTTCCTTTAGATATCGTCAACGCAAGCATGAGCGAGCTACGTAAAATCTCTCGGTCGGTGGACGCCCGGTGCGGGCGTCGCACGACCGACGAAAAATTTCGCCCAATTTCAAGGTACCTGGGCACGTAGCTGCGCATTTTCCTCGACGCACGCCATCGAGGGAACGAACGTCGTCGGGAGACGTAGCGAAACTCGTCACGTAGGGTCTAACGGGGAAACGAGAAATCCTCGGTCGGTGGACGCCCGGTGCGGGCGTCGCACGACCGACGAAAAAAAGTCAGCACAATTACAGAGTCTCTGGGCACAAAACCGCGACGCTTCGTCTACGTAGGCTATCGGGAGAAAGGCGAATTTGGGATCGTCCGAATATCTCGAAAGTTGCGTATCTTGTGAGTTTACTCGTCGCTCTTGACGCGTGTTGCGGTCGAACGGGTAAACGGCGGGCTTGGATGCTCGCTCGAATCTTGAGTCCAATCCCACCGGATCGTCCACGTGTGCGTAACATTTGGATTAACGAAATTCCCACTGTCCCTATCTCCGACGACGAAGAACCATAATTTCCTTTAGATATCGTCAACGCAAGCATGAGCGAGCTACGTAAAATCTCTCGGTCGGTGGACGCCCGGTGCGGGCGTCGCACGACCGACGAAATATTTCGCCCAATTTCAAGGTACCTGGGCACGTAGCTGCGCATTTTCCTCGACGCACGCCATCGAGGGAACGAACGTCGTCGGGAGACGTAGCGAAACTCGTCTCGTAGGGTCTAACGGGGAAACGAGAAATCCTCGGTCGGTGGACGCCCCGTGCGGGCGTCGCACGACCGACGAAAAAATGTTTCATTTTCTCAGAATATTATCTTCGATAACTCCAACAGCTCTGCTAATGTATATTTTTGTACCCATTCGTCGTGCTTCGTCAAACGCGGACAGAAGCGAGCATAATCATTACAAATCTATTTATATCTGTCTTCCCCATGTATATTGATTTCAAGTTCTTCATTTCGATATTGTTGAATTATTATATTGTTCATATTGACAAAACGTAGATTAAAAATTGTCAAACTGTCCGAAGAACTTTGTTAACTCATCCTCCCTGCTCGTCAAGAGTGGAGCTTCGAGTTTTTCCCCCTTTACCGCCATGCTTAAGACCGCTCGGCTGCAGGCCAAGTTACGGCGCCCTCGTACTAGTATCAGAGAGTAAAAGGTCGTCGTCGTCGTCGTCGACGACGACGAGTACAAAGTCAATGAGTTTTGTACTATGGGTATGTTTTCGTAAACATTTCTCCATGCCTTATACTGGATGCTATTAAATTTTTTTGTTTTCTCTCGTTCGGAGTGAAAAATATTTCGAAAAA
>NW_025108614.1:30000-40157 GCF_019457755.1 Venturia canescens | reverse complement strand
TACAAAACCGCGACGCTTCGTCTACGTAGGCTATCGGGAGAAAGGCGAATTTGGGATCGTCCGAATATCTCGAAAGTTGCGTATCTTGTGAGTTTACTCGTCGCTCTTGACGCGTGTTGCGGTCGAACGGGTAAACGGCGGGCTTGGATGCTCGCTCGAATCTTGAGTCCAATCCCACCGGATCGTCCACGTGTGCGTAACATTTGGATTAACGAAATTCCCACTGTCCCTATCTCCGACGACGAAGAACCATAATTTCCTTTAGATATCGTCAACGCAAGCATGAGCGAGCTACGTAAAATCTCTCGGTCGGTGGACGCCCGGTGCGGGCGTCGCACGACCGACGAAATATTTCGCCCAATTTCAAGGTACCTGGGCACGTAGCTGCGCATTTTCCTCGACGCACGCCATCGAGGGAACGAACGTCGTCGGGAGACGTAGCGAAACTCGTCACGTAGGGTCTAACGGGGAAACGAGAAATCCTCGGTCGGTGGACGCCCGGTGCGGGCGTCGCACGACCGACGAAAAAAAGTCAGCACAATTACAGAGTCTCTGGGCACAAAACCGCGATGCTTCGTCTACGTAGGCTATCGGGAGAAAGGCGAATTTGGGATCGTCCGAATATCTCGAAAGTTGCGTATCTTGTGAGTTTACTCGTCGCTCTTGACGCGTGTTGCGGTCGAACGGGTAAACGGCGGGCTTGGATGCTCGCTCGAATCTTGAGTCCAATCCCACCGGATCGTCCACGTGTGCGTAACATTTGGTTTAACGAAATTCCCACTGTCCCTATCTCCGACGACGAAGAACCATAATTTCCTTTAGATATCGTCAACGCAAGCATGAGCGAGCTACGTAAAATCTCTCGGTCGGTGGACGCCCGGTGCGGGCGTCGCACGACCGACGAAAAATTTCGCCCAATTTCAAGGTACCTGGGCACGTAGCTGCGCATTTTCCTCGACGCACGCCATCGAGGGAACGAACGTCGTCGGGAGACGTAGCGAAACTCGTCACGTAGGGTCTAACGGGGGAAACGAGAAATCCTCGGTCGGTGGACGCCCGGTGCGGGCGTCGCACGACCGACGAAAAAAAGTCAGCACAATTACAGAGTCTCTGGGCACAAAACCGCGATGCTTCGTCTACGTAGGCTATCGGGAGAAAGGCGAATTTGGGATCGTCCGAATATCTCGAAAGTTGCGTATCTTGTGAGTTTACTCGTCGCTCTTGACGCGTGTTGCGGTCGAACGGGTAAACGGCGGGCTTGGATGCTCGCTCGAATCTTGAGTCCAATCCCACCGGATCGTCCACGTGTGCGTAACATTTGGTTTAACGAAATTCCCACTGTCCCTATCTCCGACGACGAAGAACCATAATTTCCTTTAGATATCGTCAACGCAAGCATGAGCGAGCTACGTAAAATCTCTCGGTCGGTGGACGCCCGGTGCGGGCGTCGCACGACCGACGAAAAATTTCGCCCAATTTCAAGGTACCTGGGCACGTAGCTGCGCATTTTCCTCGACGCACGCCATCGAGGGAACGAACGTCGTCGGGAGACGTAGCGAAACTCGTCACGTAGGGTCTAACGGGGAAAACGAGAAATCCTCGGTCGGTGGACGCCCGGTGCGGGCGTCGCACGACCGACGAAAAAAAGTCAGCACAATTACAGAGTCTCTGGGCACAAAACCGCGATGCTTCGTCTACGTAGGCTATCGGGAGAAAGGCGAATTTGGGATCGTCCGAATATCTCGAAAGTTGCGTATCTTGTGAGTTTACTCGTCGCTCTTGACGCGTGTTGCGGTTCGAACGGGGTAAACGGCGGGCTTGGATGCTCGCTCGAATCTTGAGTCCAATCCCACCGGATCGTCCACGTGTGCGTAACATTTGGTTTAACGAAATTCCCACTGTCCCTATCTCCGACGACGAAGAACCATAATTTCCTTTAGATATCGTCAACGCAAGCATGAGCGAGCTACGTAAAATCTCTCGGTCGGTGGACGCCCGGTGCGGGCGTCGCACGACCGACGAAAAATTTCGCCCAATTTCAAGGTACCTGGGCACGTAGCTGCGCATTTTCCTCGACGCACGCCATCGAGGGAACGAACGTCGTCGGGAGACGTAGCGAAACTCGTCACGTAGGGTCTAACGGGGAAACGAGAAATCCTCGGTCGGTGGACGCCCGGTGCGGGCGTCGCACGACCGACGAAAAAAAGTCAGCACAATTACAGAGTCTCTGGGCACAAAACCGCGATGCTTCGTCTACGTAGGCTATCGGGAGAAAGGCGAATTTGGGATCGTCCGAATATCTCGAAAGTTGCGTATCTTGTGAGTTTACTCGTCGCTCTTGACGCGTGTTGCGGTCGAACGGGTAAACGGCGGGCTTGGATGCTCGCTCGAATCTTGAGTCCAATCCCACCGGATCGTCCACGTGTGCGTAACATTTGGTTTAACGAAATTCCCACTGTCCCTATCTCCGACGACGAAGAACCATAATTTCCTTTAGATATCGTCAACGCAAGCATGAGCGAGCTACGTAAAATCTCTCGGTCGGTGGACGCCCGGTGCGGGCGTCGCACGACCGACGAAAAATTTCGCCCAATTTCAAGGTACCTGGGCACGTAGCTGCGCATTTTCCTCGACGCACGCCATCGAGGGAACGAACGTCGTCGGGAGACGTAGCGAAACTCGTCACGTAGGGTCTAACGGGGAAACGAGAAATCCTCGGTCGGTGGACGCCCGGTGCGGGCGTCGCACGACCGACGAAAAAAAGTCAGCACAATTACAGAGTCTCTGGGCACAAAACCGCGATGCTTCGTCTACGTAGGCTATCGGGAGAAAGGCGAATTTGGGATCGTCCGAATATCTCGAAAGTTGCGTATCTTGTGAGTTTACTCGTCGCTCTTGACGCGTGTTGCGGTCGAACGGGTAAACGGCGGGCTTGGATGCTCGCTCGAATCTTGAGTCCAATCCCACCGGATCGTCCACGTGTGCGTAACATTTGGTTTAACGAAATTCCCACTGTCCCTATCTCCGACGACGAAGAACCATAATTTCCTTTAGATATCGTCAACGCAAGCATGAGCGAGCTACGTAAAATCTCTCGGTCGGTGGACGCCCGGTGCGGGCGTCGCACGACCGACGAAAAATTTCGCCCAATTTCAAGGTACCTGGGCACGTAGCTGCGCATTTTCCTCGACGCACGCCATCGAGGGAACGAACGTCGTCGGGAGACGTAGCGAAACTCGTCACGTAGGGTCTAACGGGGAAACGAGAAATCCTCGGTCGGTGGACGCCCGGTGCGGGCGTCGCACGACCGACGAAAAAAAGTCAGCACAATTACAGAGTCTCTGGGCACAAAACCGCGACGCTTCGTCTACGTAGGCTATCGGGAGAAAGGCGAATTTGGGATCGTCCGAATATCTCGAAAGTTGCGTATCTTGTGAGTTTACTCGTCGCTCTTGACGCGTGTTGCGGTCGAACGGGTAAACGGCGGGCTTGGATGCTCGCTCGAATCTTGAGTCCAATCCCACCGGATCGTCCACGTGTGCGTAACATTTGGATTAACGAAATTCCCACTGTCCCTATCTCCGACGACGAAGAACCATAATTTCCTTTAGATATCGTCAACGCAAGCATGAGCGAGCTACGTAAAATCTCTCGGTCGGTGGACGCCCGGTGCGGGCGTCGCACGACCGACGAAATATTTCGCCCAATTTCAAGGTACCTGGGCACGTAGCTGCGCATTTTCCTCGACGCACGCCATCGAGGGAACGAACGTCGTCGGGAGACGTAGCGAAACTCGTCACGTAGGGTCTAACGGGGAAACGAGAAATCCTCGGTCGGTGGACGCCCGGTGCGGGCGTCGCACGACCGACGAAAAAAAGTCAGCACAATTACAGAGTCTCTGGGCACAAAACCGCGATGCTTCGTCTACGTAGGCTATCGGGAGAAAGGCGAATTTGGGATCGTCCGAATATCTCGAAAGTTGCGTATCTTGTGAGTTTACTCGTCGCTCTTGACGCGTGTTGCGGTCGAACGGGTAAACGGCGGGCTTGGATGCTCGCTCGAATCTTGAGTCCAATCCCACCGGATCGTCCACGTGTGCGTAACATTTGGTTTAACGAAATTCCCACTGTCCCTATCTCCGACGACGAAGAACCATAATTTCCTTTAGATATCGTCAACGCAAGCATGAGCGAGCTACGTAAAATCTCTCGGTCGGTGGACGCCCGGTGCGGGCGTCGCACGACCGACGAAAAATTTCGCCCAATTTCAAGGTACCTGGGCACGTAGCTGCGCATTTTCCTCGACGCACGCCATCGAGGGAACGAACGTCGTCGGGAGACGTAGCGAAACTCGTCACGTAGGGTCTAACGGGGAAACGAGAAATCCTCGGTCGGTGGACGCCCGGTGCGGGCGTCGCACGACCGACGAAAAAAAGTCAGCACAATTACAGAGTCTCTGGGCACAAAACCGCGACGCTTCGTCTACGTAGGCTATCGGGAGAAAGGCGAATTTGGGATCGTCCGAATATCTCGAAAGTTGCGTATCTTGTGAGTTTACTCGTCGCTCTTGACGCGTGTTGCGGTCGAACGGGTAAACGGCGGGCTTGGATGCTCGCTCGAATCTTGAGTCCAATCCCACCGGATCGTCCACGTGTGCGTAACATTTGGATTAACGAAATTCCCACTGTCCCTATCTCCGACGACGAAGAACCATAATTTCCTTTAGATATCGTCAACGCAAGCATGAGCGAGCTACGTAAAATCTCTCGGTCGGTGGACGCCCGGTGCGGGCGTCGCACGACCGACGAAATATTTCGCCCAATTTCAAGGTACCTGGGCACGTAGCTGCGCATTTTCCTCGACGCACGCCATCGAGGGAACGAACGTCGTCGGGAGACGTAGCGAAACTCGTCACGTAGGGTCTAACGGGGAAACGAGAAATCCTCGGTCGGTGGACGCCCGGTGCGGGCGTCGCACGACCGACGAAAAAAAGTCAGCACAATTACAGAGTCTCTGGGCACAAAACCGCGATGCTTCGTCTACGTAGGCTATCGGGAGAAAGGCGAATTTGGGATCGTCCGAATATCTCGAAAGTTGCGTATCTTGTGAGTTTACTCGTCGCTCTTGACGCGTGTTGCGGTCGAACGGGTAAACGGCGGGCTTGGATGCTCGCTCGAATCTTGAGTCCAATCCCACCGGATCGTCCACGTGTGCGTAACATTTGGTTTAACGAAATTCCCACTGTCCCTATCTCCGACGACGAAGAACCATAATTTCCTTTAGATATCGTCAACGCAAGCATGAGCGAGCTACGTAAAATCTCTCGGTCGGTGGACGCCCGGTGCGGGCGTCGCACGACCGACGAAAAATTTCGCCCAATTTCAAGGTACCTGGGCACGTAGCTGCGCATTTTCCTCGACGCACGCCATCGAGGGAACGAACGTCGTCGGGAGACGTAGCGAAACTCGTCACGTAGGGTCTAACGGGGAAACGAGAAATCCTCGGTCGGTGGACGCCCGGTGCGGGCGTCGCACGACCGACGAAAAAAAGTCAGCACAATTACAGAGTCTCTGGGCACAAAACCGCGACGCTTCGTCTACGTAGGCTATCGGGAGAAAGGCGAATTTGGGATCGTCCGAATATCTCGAAAGTTGCGTATCTTGTGAGTTTACTCGTCGCTCTTGACGCGTGTTGCGGTCGAACGGGTAAACGGCGGGCTTGGATGCTCGCTCGAATCTTGAGTCCAATCCCACCGGATCGTCCACGTGTGCGTAACATTTGGATTAACGAAATTCCCACTGTCCCTATCTCCGACGACGAAGAACCATAATTTCCTTTAGATATCGTCAACGCAAGCATGAGCGAGCTACGTAAAATCTCTCGGTCGGTGGACGCCCGGTGCGGGCGTCGCACGACCGACGAAATATTTCGCCCAATTTCAAGGTACCTGGGCACGTAGCTGCGCATTTTCCTCGACGCACGCCATCGAGGGAACGAACGTCGTCGGGAGACGTAGCGAAACTCGTCACGTAGGGTCTAACGGGGAAACGAGAAATCCTCGGTCGGTGGACGCCCGGTGCGGGCGTCGCACGACCGACGAAAAAAAGTCAGCACAATTACAGAGTCTCTGGGCACAAAACCGCGATGCTTCGTCTACGTAGGCTATCGGGAGAAAGGCGAATTTGGGATCGTCCGAATATCTCGAAAGTTGCGTATCTTGTGAGTTTACTCGTCGCTCTTGACGCGTGTTGCGGTCGAACGGGTAAACGGCGGGCTTGGATGCTCGCTCGAATCTTGAGTCCAATCCCACCGGATCGTCCACGTGTGCGTAACATTTGGTTTAACGAAATTCCCACTGTCCCTATCTCCGACGACGAAGAACCATAATTTCCTTTAGATATCGTCAACGCAAGCATGAGCGAGCTACGTAAAATCTCTCGGTCGGTGGACGCCCGGTGCGGGCGTCGCACGACCGACGAAAAATTTCGCCCAATTTCAAGGTACCTGGGCACGTAGCTGCGCATTTTCCTCGACGCACGCCATCGAGGGAACGAACGTCGTCGGGAGACGTAGCGAAACTCGTCACGTAGGGTCTAACGGGGAAACGAGAAATCCTCGGTCGGTGGACGCCCGGTGCGGGCGTCGCACGACCGACGAAAAAAAGTCAGCACAATTACAGAGTCTCTGGGCACAAAACCGCGATGCTTCGTCTACGTAGGCTATCGGGAGAAAGGCGAATTTGGGATCGTCCGAATATCTCGAAAGTTGCGTATCTTGTGAGTTTACTCGTCGCTCTTGACGCGTGTTGCGGTCGAACGGGTAAACGGCGGGCTTGGATGCTCGCTCGAATCTTGAGTCCAATCCCACCGGATCGTCCACGTGTGCGTAACATTTGGTTTAACGAAATTCCCACTGTCCCTATCTCCGACGACGAAGAACCATAATTTCCTTTAGATATCGTCAACGCAAGCATGAGCGAGCTACGTAAAATCTCTCGGTCGGTGGACGCCCGGTGCGGGCGTCGCACGACCGACGAAAAATTTCGCCCAATTTCAAGGTACCTGGGCACGTAGCTGCGCATTTTCCTCGACGCACGCCATCGAGGGAACGAACGTCGTCGGGAGACGTAGCGAAACTCGTCACGTAGGGTCTAACGGGGAAACGAGAAATCCTCGGTCGGTGGACGCCCGGTGCGGGCGTCGCACGACCGACGAAAAAAAGTCAGCACAATTACAGAGTCTCTGGGCACAAAACCGCGATGCTTCGTCTACGTAGGCTATCGGGAGAAAGGCGAATTTGGGATCGTCCGAATATCTCGAAAGTTGCGTATCTTGTGAGTTTACTCGTCGCTCTTGACGCGTGTTGCGGTCGAACGGGTAAACGGCGGGCTTGGATGCTCGCTCGAATCTTGAGTCCAATCCCACCGGATCGTCCACGTGTGCGTAACATTTGGTTTAACGAAATTCCCACTGTCCCTATCTCCGACGACGAAGAACCATAATTTCCTTTAGATATCGTCAACGCAAGCATGAGCGAGCTACGTAAAATCTCTCGGTCGGTGGACGCCCGGTGCGGGCGTCGCACGACCGACGAAAAATTTCGCCCAATTTCAAGGTACCTGGGCACGTAGCTGCGCATTTTCCTCGACGCACGCCATCGAGGGAACGAACGTCGTCGGGAGACGTAGCGAAACTCGTCACGTAGGGTCTAACGGGGAAACGAGAAATCCTCGGTCGGTGGACGCCCGGTGCGGGCGTCGCACGACCGACGAAAAAAAGTCAGCACAATTACAGAGTCTCTGGGCACAAAACCGCGACGCTTCGTCTACGTAGGCTATCGGGAGAAAGGCGAATTTGGGATCGTCCGAATATCTCGAAAGTTGCGTATCTTGTGAGTTTACTCGTCGCTCTTGACGCGTGTTGCGGTCGAACGGGTAAACGGCGGGCTTGGATGCTCGCTCGAATCTTGAGTCCAATCCCACCGGATCGTCCACGTGTGCGTAACATTTGGATTAACGAAATTCCCACTGTCCCTATCTCCGACGACGAAGAACCATAATTTCCTTTAGATATCGTCAACGCAAGCATGAGCGAGCTACGTAAAATCTCTCGGTCGGTGGACGCCCGGTGCGGGCGTCGCACGACCGACGAAATATTTCGCCCAATTTCAAGGTACCTGGGCACGTAGCTGCGCATTTTCCTCGACGCACGCCATCGAGGGAACGAACGTCGTCGGGAGACGTAGCGAAACTCGTCACGTAGGGTCTAACGGGGAAACGAGAAATCCTCGGTCGGTGGACGCCCGGTGCGGGCGTCGCACGACCGACGAAAAAAAGTCAGCACAATTACAGAGTCTCTGGGCACAAAACCGCGATGCTTCGTCTACGTAGGCTATCGGGAGAAAGGCGAATTTGGGATCGTCCGAATATCTCGAAAGTTGCGTATCTTGTGAGTTTACTCGTCGCTCTTGACGCGTGTTGCGGTCGAACGGGTAAACGGCGGGCTTGGATGCTCGCTCGAATCTTGAGTCCAATCCCACCGGATCGTCCACGTGTGCGTAACATTTGGTTTAACGAAATTCCCACTGTCCCTATCTCCGACGACGAAGAACCATAATTTCCTTTAGATATCGTCAACGCAAGCATGAGCGAGCTACGTAAAATCTCTCGGTCGGTGGACGCCCGGTGCGGGCGTCGCACGACCGACGAAAAATTTCGCCCAATTTCAAGGTACCTGGGCACGTAGCTGCGCATTTTCCTCGACGCACGCCATCGAGGGAACGAACGTCGTCGGGAGACGTAGCGAAACTCGTCACGTAGGGTCTAACGGGGAAACGAGAAATCCTCGGTCGGTGGACGCCCGGTGCGGGCGTCGCACGACCGACGAAAAAAAGTCAGCACAATTACAGAGTCTCTGGGCACAAAACCGCGACGCTTCGTCTACGTAGGCTATCGGGAGAAAGGCGAATTTGGGATCGTCCGAATATCTCGAAAGTTGCGTATCTTGTGAGTTTACTCGTCGCTCTTGACGCGTGTTGCGGTCGAACGGGTAAACGGCGGGCTTGGATGCTCGCTCGAATCTTGAGTCCAATCCCACCGGATCGTCCACGTGTGCGTAACATTTGGATTAACGAAATTCCCACTGTCCCTATCTCCGACGACGAAGAACCATAATTTCCTTTAGATATCGTCAACGCAAGCATGAGCGAGCTACGTAAAATCTCTCGGTCGGTGGACGCCCGGTGCGGGCGTCGCACGACCGACGAAATATTTCGCCCAATTTCAAGGTACCTGGGCACGTAGCTGCGCATTTTCCTCGACGCACGCCATCGAGGGAACGAACGTCGTCGGGAGACGTAGCGAAACTCGTCACGTAGGGTCTAACGGGGAAACGAGAAATCCTCGGTCGGTGGACGCCCGGTGCGGGCGTCGCACGACCGACGAAAAAAAGTCAGCACAATTACAGAGTCTCTGGGCACAAAACCGCGACGCTTCGTCTACGTAGGCTATCGGGAGAAAGGCGAATTTGGGATCGTCCGAATATCTCGAAAGTTGCGTATCTTGTGAGTTTACTCGTCGCTCTTGACGCGTGTTGCGGTCGAACGGGTAAACGGCGGGCTTGGATGCTCGCTCGAATCTTGAGTCCAATCCCACCGGATCGTCCACGTGTGCGTAACATTTGGATTAACGAAATTCCCACTGTCCCTATCTCCGACGACGAAGAACCATAATTTCCTTTAGATATCGTCAACGCAAGCATGAGCGAGCTACGTAAAATCTCTCGGTCGGTGGACGCCCGGTGCGGGCGTCGCACGACCGACGAAATATTTCGCCCAATTTCAAGGTACCTGGGCACGTAGCTGCGCATTTTCCTCGACGCACGCCATCGAGGGAACGAACGTCGTCGGGAGACGTAGCGAAACTCGTCACGTAGGGTCTAACGGGGAAACGAGAAATCCTCGGTCGGTGGACGCCCGGTGCGGGCGTCGCACGACCGACGAAAAAAAGTCAGCACAATTACAGAGTCTCTGGGCACAAAACCGCGACGCTTCGTCTACGTAGGCTATCGGGAGAAAGGCGAATTTGGGATCGTCCGAATATCTCGAAAGTTGCGTATCTTGTGAGTTTACTCGTCGCTCTTGACGCGTGTTGCGGTCGAA
>NW_025108614.1:0-20000 GCF_019457755.1 Venturia canescens | reverse complement strand
CAATGACTGATGAGAAAAGCTTAACGTGATTATCGAGCAGTCAACGAATGACGTCGCACGACCGACGAAAAAAAGTCAGCACAATTACAGAGTCTCTGGGCACAAAACCGCGATGTCCCTATCTCCGACGACGAAGAACCATAATTTCCTTTAGATATCGTCAACGCAAGCATGAGCGAGCTACGTAAAATCTCTCGGTCGGTGGACGCCCGGTGCGGGCGTCGCACGACCGACGAAATATTTCGCCCAATTTCAAGGTACCTGGGCACGTAGCTGCGCATTTTCCTCGACGCACGCCATCGAGGGAACGAACGTCGTCGGGAGACGTAGCGAAACTCGTCACGTAGGGTCTAACGGGGAAACGAGAAATCCTCGGTCGGTGGACGCCCGGTGCGGGCGTCGCACGACCGACGAAAAAAAGTCAGCACAATTACAGAGTCTCTGGGCACAAAACCGCGATGCTTCGTCTACGTAGGCTATCGGGAGAAACGCGAATTTGGGATCGTCCGAATATCTCGAAAGTTGCGTATCTTGTGAGTTTACTCGTCGCTCTTGACGCGTGTTGCGGTCGAACGGGTAAACGGCGGGCTTGGATGCTCGCTCGAATCTTGAGTCCAATCCCACCGGATCGTCCACGTGTGCGTAACATTTGGTTTAACGAAATTCCCACTGTCCCTATCTCCGACGACGAAGAACCATAATTTCCTTTAGATATCGTCAACGCAAGCATGAGCGAGCTACGTAAAATCTCTCGGTCGGTGGACGCCCGGTGCGGGCGTCGCACGACCGACGAAATATTTCGCCCAATTTCAAGGTACCTGGGCACGTAGCTGCGCATTTTCCTCGACGCACGCCATCGAGGGAACGAACGTCGTCGGGAGACGTAGCGAAACTCGTCACGTAGGGTCTAACGGGGAAACGAGAAATCCTCGGTCGGTGGACGCCCGGTGCGGGCGTCGCACGACCGACGAAAAAAAGTCAGCACAATTACAGAGTCTCTGGGCACAAAACCGCGATGCTTCGTCTACGTAGGCTATCGGGAGAAAGGCGAATTTGGGATCGTCCGAATATCTCGAAAGTTGCGTATCTTGTGAGTTTACTCGTCGCTCTTGACGCGTGTTGCGGTCGAACGGGTAAACGGCGGGCTTGGATGCTCGCTCGAATCTTGAGTCCAATCCCACCGGATCGTCCACGTGTGCGTAACATTTGGTTTAACGAAATTCCCACTGTCCCTATCTCCGACGACGAAGAACCATAATTTCCTTTAGATATCGTCAACGCAAGCATGAGCGAGCTACGTAAAATCTCTCGGTCGGTGGACGCCCGGTGCGGGCGTCGCACGACCGACGAAAAATTTCGCCCAATTTCAAGGTACCTGGGCACGTAGCTGCGCATTTTCCTCGACGCACGCCATCGAGGGAACGAACGTCGTCGGGAGACGTAGCGAAACTCGTCACGTAGGGTCTAACGGGGAAACGAGAAATCCTCGGTCGGTGGACGCCCGGTGCGGGCGTCGCACGACCGACGAAAAAAAGTCAGCACAATTACAGAGTCTCTGGGCACAAAACCGCGATGCTTCGTCTACGTAGGCTATCGGGAGAAAGGCGAATTTGGGATCGTCCGAATATCTCGAAAGTTGCGTATCTTGTGAGTTTACTCGTCGCTCTTGACGCGTGTTGCGGTCGAACGGGTAAACGGCGGGCTTGGATGCTCGCTCGAATCTTGAGTCCAATCCCACCGGATCGTCCACGTGTGCGTAACATTTGGTTTAACGAAATTCCCACTGTCCCTATCTCCGACGACGAAGAACCATAATTTCCTTTAGATATCGTCAACGCAAGCATGAGCGAGCTACGTAAAATCTCTCGGTCGGTGGACGCCCGGTGCGGGCGTCGCACGACCGACGAAAAATTTCGCCCAATTTCAAGGTACCTGGGCACGTAGCTGCGCATTTTCCTCGACGCACGCCATCGAGGGAACGAACGTCGTCGGGAGACGTAGCGAAACTCGTCACGTAGGGTCTAACGGGGAAACGAGAAATCCTCGGTCGGTGGACGCCCGGTGCGGGCGTCGCACGACCGACGAAAAAAAGTCAGCACAATTACAGAGTCTCTGGGCACAAAACCGCGATGCTTCGTCTACGTAGGCTATCGGGAGAAAGGCGAATTTGGGATCGTCCGAATATCTCGAAAGTTGCGTATCTTGTGAGTTTACTCGTCGCTCTTGACGCGTGTTGCGGTCGAACGGGTAAACGGCGGGCTTGGATGCTCGCTCGAATCTTGAGTCCAATCCCACCGGATCGTCCACGTGTGCGTAACATTTGGTTTAACGAAATTCCCACTGTCCCTATCTCCGACGACGAAGAACCATAATTTCCTTTAGATATCGTCAACGCAAGCATGAGCGAGCTACGTAAAATCTCTCGGTCGGTGGACGCCCGGTGCGGGCGTCGCACGACCGACGAAAAATTTCGCCCAATTTCAAGGTACCTGGGCACGTAGCTGCGCATTTTCCTCGACGCACGCCATCGAGGGAACGAACGTCGTCGGGAGACGTAGCGAAACTCGTCACGTAGGGTCTAACGGGGAAACGAGAAATCCTCGGTCGGTGGACGCCCGGTGCGGGCGTCGCACGACCGACGAAAAAAAGTCAGCACAATTACAGAGTCTCTGGGCACAAAACCGCGACGCTTCGTCTACGTAGGCTATCGGGAGAAAGGCGAATTTGGGATCGTCCGAATATCTCGAAAGTTGCGTATCTTGTGAGTTTACTCGTCGCTCTTGACGCGTGTTGCGGTCGAACGGGTAAACGGCGGGCTTGGATGCTCGCTCGAATCTTGAGTCCAATCCCACCGGATCGTCCACGTGTGCGTAACATTTGGATTAACGAAATTCCCACTGTCCCTATCTCCGACGACGAAGAACCATAATTTCCTTTAGATATCGTCAACGCAAGCATGAGCGAGCTACGTAAAATCTCTCGGTCGGTGGACGCCCGGTGCGGGCGTCGCACGACCGACGAAATATTTCGCCCAATTTCAAGGTACCTGGGCACGTAGCTGCGCATTTTCCTCGACGCACGCCATCGAGGGAACGAACGTCGTCGGGAGACGTAGCGAAACTCGTCACGTAGGGTCTAACGGGGAAACGAGAAATCCTCGGTCGGTGGACGCCCGGTGCGGGCGTCGCACGACCGACGAAAAAAAGTCAGCACAATTACAGAGTCTCTGGGCACAAAACCGCGATGCTTCGTCTACGTAGGCTATCGGGAGAAAGGCGAATTTGGGATCGTCCGAATATCTCGAAAGTTGCGTATCTTGTGAGTTTACTCGTCGCTCTTGACGCGTGTTGCGGTCGAACGGGTAAACGGCGGGCTTGGATGCTCGCTCGAATCTTGAGTCCAATCCCACCGGATCGTCCACGTGTGCGTAACATTTGGTTTAACGAAATTCCCACTGTCCCTATCTCCGACGACGAAGAACCATAATTTCCTTTAGATATCGTCAACGCAAGCATGAGCGAGCTACGTAAAATCTCTCGGTCGGTGGACGCCCGGTGCGGGCGTCGCACGACCGACGAAAAATTTCGCCCAATTTCAAGGTACCTGGGCACGTAGCTGCGCATTTTCCTCGACGCACGCCATCGAGGGAACGAACGTCGTCGGGAGACGTAGCGAAACTCGTCACGTAGGGTCTAACGGGGAAACGAGAAATCCTCGGTCGGTGGACGCCCGGTGCGGGCGTCGCACGACCGACGAAAAAAAGTCAGCACAATTACAGAGTCTCTGGGCACAAAACCGCGATGCTTCGTCTACGTAGGCTATCGGGAGAAAGGCGAATTTGGGATCGTCCGAATATCTCGAAAGTTGCGTATCTTGTGAGTTTACTCGTCGCTCTTGACGCGTGTTGCGGTCGAACGGGTAAACGGCGGGCTTGGATGCTCGCTCGAATCTTGAGTCCAATCCCACCGGATCGTCCACGTGTGCGTAACATTTGGTTTAACGAAATTCCCACTGTCCCTATCTCCACGGGTGGGTGGTGTAGACCACATGGCACTCACCCTTAAAGCTCGCGGGGTCGTCTACGACCTTTGCGAACAGTGTCGGGTCAGCTGCAAAGCAAAGTAGCGGGCTCGCGTTCATTCGTCGATATGTGGGAGGGGGTTAGCGTTGAGCGCCCTCGACCGTGACTCGTCCGATGCATAGCATCATGGTCGTGGAGGGAGCTCCACCAACACGAGTAGACTTGTCTATCCTCACGAAAGTGAGGTGAAGGTGTGCGGAGGTCCTGTTCAGCTCGATAGGTGTGTCTGCCCGTCCCTACTCTGAGCTGCAGGATCTGTCGGTGAACGGTTTTGTTGATAAGCGGGTTTCGCAGGGGAGGATCCAGGCGTCTTCGTGACCCGGTCCTTTCGGGCTTGGCGCTCCCGCGCACCCGAGCTGGCGTTGCCACCGCCTGGCTGGCTAGGAGCCTAAAGTGGAAGTAGGTCATGCTATGGCCTGCGAGTGTCTGACCAATGACATGCAAGATTGGGACCATGGGGACCGGGAAGCCCCTTCGGCGACTTCGGTCGTCGTTGCCCGGTCAGATGGGTTTGGCCTCGTGGGGGCAGTTGGTAGCGAGCGTGTGAGTTGCGCTAAAAATCAGCTCGGGAG
This sequence comes from Venturia canescens, assembly GCF_019457755.1. Taxonomy (NCBI): domain Eukaryota; kingdom Metazoa; phylum Arthropoda; class Insecta; order Hymenoptera; family Ichneumonidae; genus Venturia; species Venturia canescens. Next base: position 15,347 of record NW_025108614.1, on the reverse strand, counting down.
CGGTCCCTCCTTAGGCCGTAGGGAGGTCCTAGAAAGTACTCCCCGCCTTACCAAGGTGTCTGCTCGGGCTAGCCCCCGAAAGGAAAATTGGGAGCCACGTGTGGCGCGCTGATACGGCGTATCCGGACCCCTCGCACTTGGGTGCCGTGTCGTAAGCCGACAGGCGGAGACGGCACGTTAAATACAACAGGTAGACGTATGTCCCTATCTCCGACGACGAAGAACCATAATTTCCTTTAGATATCGTCAACGCAAGCATGAGCGAGCTACGTAAAATCTCTCGGTCGGTGGACGCCCGGTGCGGGCGTCGCACGACCGACGAAAAATTTCGCCCAATTTCAAGGTACCTGGGCACGTAGCTGCGCATTTTCCTCGACGCACGCCATCGAGGGAACGAACGTCGTCGGGAGACGTAGCGAAACTCGTCACGTAGGGTCTAACGGGGAAACGAGAAATCCTCGGTCGGTGGACGCCCGGTGCGGGCGTCGCACGACCGACGAAAAAAAGTCAGCACAATTACAGAGTCTCTGGGCACAAAACCGCGATGCTTCGTCTACGTAGGCTATCGGGAGAAAGGCGAATTTGGGATCGTCCGAATATCTCGAAAGTTGCGTATCTTGTGAGTTTACTCGTCGCTCTTGACGCGTGTTGCGGTCGAACGGGTAAACGGCGGGCTTGGATGCTCGCTCGAATCTTGAGTCCAATCCCACCGGATCGTCCACGTGTGCGTAACATTTGGTTTAACGAAATTCCCACTGTCCCTATCTCCGACGACGAAGAACCATAATTTCCTTTAGATATCGTCAACGCAAGCATGAGCGAGCTACGTAAAATCTCTCGGTCGGTGGACGCCCGGTGCGGGCGTCGCACGACCGACGAAAAATTTCGCCCAATTTCAAGGTACCTGGGCACGTAGCTGCGCATTTTCCTCGACGCACGCCATCGAGGGAACGAACGTCGTCGGGAGACGTAGCGAAACTCGTCACGTAGGGTCTAACGGGGAAACGAGAAATCCTCGGTCGGTGGACGCCCGGTGCGGGCGTCGCACGACCGACGAAAAAAAGTCAGCACAATTACAGAGTCTCTGGGCACAAAACCGCGATGCTTCGTCTACGTAGGCTATCGGGAGAAAGGCGAATTTGGGATCGTCCGAATATCTCGAAAGTTGCGTATCTTGTGAGTTTACTCGTCGCTCTTGACGCGTGTTGCGGTCGAACGGGTAAACGGCGGGCTTGGATGCTCGCTCGAATCTTGAGTCCAATCCCACCGGATCGTCCACGTGTGCGTAACATTTGGTTTAACGAAATTCCCACTGTCCCTATCTCCGACGACGAAGAACCATAATTTCCTTTAGATATCGTCAACGCAAGCATGAGCGAGCTACGTAAAATCTCTCGGTCGGTGGACGCCCGGTGCGGGCGTCGCACGACCGACGAAAAATTTCGCCCAATTTCAAGGTACCTGGGCACGTAGCTGCGCATTTTCCTCGACGCACGCCATCGAGGGAACGAACGTCGTCGGGAGACGTAGCGAAACTCGTCACGTAGGGTCTAACGGGGAAACGAGAAATCCTCGGTCGGTGGACGCCCGGTGCGGGCGTCGCACGACCGACGAAAAAAAGTCAGCACAATTACAGAGTCTCTGGGCACAAAACCGCGATGCTTCGTCTACGTAGGCTATCGGGAGAAAGGCGAATTTGGGATCGTCCGAATATCTCGAAAGTTGCGTATCTTGTGAGTTTACTCGTCGCTCTTGACGCGTGTTGCGGTCGAACGGGTAAACGGCGGGCTTGGATGCTCGCTCGAATCTTGAGTCCAATCCCACCGGATCGTCCACGTGTGCGTAACATTTGGTTTAACGAAATTCCCACTGTCCCTATCTCCGACGACGAAGAACCATAATTTCCTTTAGATATCGTCAACGCAAGCATGAGCGAGCTACGTAAAATCTCTCGGTCGGTGGACGCCCGGTGCGGGCGTCGCACGACCGACGAAAAATTTCGCCCAATTTCAAGGTACCTGGGCACGTAGCTGCGCATTTTCCTCGACGCACGCCATCGAGGGAACGAACGTCGTCGGGAGACGTAGCGAAACTCGTCACGTAGGGTCTAACGGGGAAACGAGAAATCCTCGGTCGGTGGACGCCCGGTGCGGGCGTCGCACGACCGACGAAAAAAAGTCAGCACAATTACAGAGTCTCTGGGCACAAAACCGCGACGCTTCGTCTACGTAGGCTATCGGGAGAAAGGCGAATTTGGGATCGTCCGAATATCTCGAAAGTTGCGTATCTTGTGAGTTTACTCGTCGCTCTTGACGCGTGTTGCGGTCGAACGGGTAAACGGCGGGCTTGGATGCTCGCTCGAATCTTGAGTCCAATCCCACCGGATCGTCCACGTGTGCGTAACATTTGGATTAACGAAATTCCCACTGTCCCTATCTCCGACGACGAAGAACCATAATTTCCTTTAGATATCGTCAACGCAAGCATGAGCGAGCTACGTAAAATCTCTCGGTCGGTGGACGCCCGGTGCGGGCGTCGCACGACCGACGAAATATTTCGCCCAATTTCAAGGTACCTGGGCACGTAGCTGCGCATTTTCCTCGACGCACGCCATCGAGGGAACGAACGTCGTCGGGAGACGTAGCGAAACTCGTCACGTAGGGTCTAACGGGGAAACGAGAAATCCTCGGTCGGTGGACGCCCGGTGCGGGCGTCGCACGACCGACGAAAAAAAGTCAGCACAATTACAGAGTCTCTGGGCACAAAACCGCGATGCTTCGTCTACGTAGGCTATCGGGAGAAAGGCGAATTTGGGATCGTCCGAATATCTCGAAAGTTGCGTATCTTGTGAGTTTACTCGTCGCTCTTGACGCGTGTTGCGGTCGAACGGGTAAACGGCGGGCTTGGATGCTCGCTCGAATCTTGAGTCCAATCCCACCGGATCGTCCACGTGTGCGTAACATTTGGTTTAACGAAATTCCCACTGTCCCTATCTCCGACGACGAAGAACCATAATTTCCTTTAGATATCGTCAACGCAAGCATGAGCGAGCTACGTAAAATCTCTCGGTCGGTGGACGCCCGGTGCGGGCGTCGCACGACCGACGAAAAATTTCGCCCAATTTCAAGGTACCTGGGCACGTAGCTGCGCATTTTCCTCGACGCACGCCATCGAGGGAACGAACGTCGTCGGGAGACGTAGCGAAACTCGTCACGTAGGGTCTAACGGGGAAACGAGAAATCCTCGGTCGGTGGACGCCCGGTGCGGGCGTCGCACGACCGACGAAAAAAAGTCAGCACAATTACAGAGTCTCTGGGCACAAAACCGCGATGCTTCGTCTACGTAGGCTATCGGGAGAAAGGCGAATTTGGGATCGTCCGAATATCTCGAAAGTTGCGTATCTTGTGAGTTTACTCGTCGCTCTTGACGCGTGTTGCGGTCGAACGGGTAAACGGCGGGCTTGGATGCTCGCTCGAATCTTGAGTCCAATCCCACCGGATCGTCCACGTGTGCGTAACATTTGGTTTAACGAAATTCCCACTGTCCCTATCTCCGACGACGAAGAACCATAATTTCCTTTAGATATCGTCAACGCAAGCATGAGCGAGCTACGTAAAATCTCTCGGTCGGTGGACGCCCGGTGCGGGCGTCGCACGACCGACGAAAAATTTCGCCCAATTTCAAGGTACCTGGGCACGTAGCTGCGCATTTTCCTCGACGCACGCCATCGAGGGAACGAACGTCGTCGGGAGACGTAGCGAAACTCGTCACGTAGGGTCTAACGGGGAAACGAGAAATCCTCGGTCGGTGGACGCCCGGTGCGGGCGTCGCACGACCGACGAAAAAAAGTCAGCACAATTACAGAGTCTCTGGGCACAAAACCGCGATGCTTCGTCTACGTAGGCTATCGGGAGAAAGGCGAATTTGGGATCGTCCGAATATCTCGAAAGTTGCGTATCTTGTGAGTTTACTCGTCGCTCTTGACGCGTGTTGCGGTCGAACGGGTAAACGGCGGGCTTGGATGCTCGCTCGAATCTTGAGTCCAATCCCACCGGATCGTCCACGTGTGCGTAACATTTGGTTTAACGAAATTCCCACTGTCCCTATCTCCGACGACGAAGAACCATAATTTCCTTTAGATATCGTCAACGCAAGCATGAGCGAGCTACGTAAAATCTCTCGGTCGGTGGACGCCCGGTGCGGGCGTCGCACGACCGACGAAAAATTTCGCCCAATTTCAAGGTACCTGGGCACGTAGCTGCGCATTTTCCTCGACGCACGCCATCGAGGGAACGAACGTCGTCGGGAGACGTAGCGAAACTCGTCACGTAGGGTCTAACGGGGAAACGAGAAATCCTCGGTCGGTGGACGCCCGGTGCGGGCGTCGCACGACCGACGAAAAAAAGTCAGCACAATTACAGAGTCTCTGGGCACAAAACCGCGACGCTTCGTCTACGTAGGCTATCGGGAGAAAGGCGAATTTGGGATCGTCCGAATATCTCGAAAGTTGCGTATCTTGTGAGTTTACTCGTCGCTCTTGACGCGTGTTGCGGTCGAACGGGTAAACGGCGGGCTTGGATGCTCGCTCGAATCTTGAGTCCAATCCCACCGGATCGTCCACGTGTGCGTAACATTTGGATTAACGAAATTCCCACTGTCCCTATCTCCGACGACGAAGAACCATAATTTCCTTTAGATATCGTCAACGCAAGCATGAGCGAGCTACGTAAAATCTCTCGGTCGGTGGACGCCCGGTGCGGGCGTCGCACGACCGACGAAATATTTCGCCCAATTTCAAGGTACCTGGGCACGTAGCTGCGCATTTTCCTCGACGCACGCCATCGAGGGAACGAACGTCGTCGGGAGACGTAGCGAAACTCGTCACGTAGGGTCTAACGGGGAAACGAGAAATCCTCGGTCGGTGGACGCCCGGTGCGGGCGTCGCACGACCGACGAAAAAAAGTCAGCACAATTACAGAGTCTCTGGGCACAAAACCGCGATGCTTCGTCTACGTAGGCTATCGGGAGAAAGGCGAATTTGGGATCGTCCGAATATCTCGAAAGTTGCGTATCTTGTGAGTTTACTCGTCGCTCTTGACGCGTGTTGCGGTCGAACGGGTAAACGGCGGGCTTGGATGCTCGCTCGAATCTTGAGTCCAATCCCACCGGATCGTCCACGTGTGCGTAACATTTGGTTTAACGAAATTCCCACTGTCCCTATCTCCGACGACGAAGAACCATAATTTCCTTTAGATATCGTCAACGCAAGCATGAGCGAGCTACGTAAAATCTCTCGGTCGGTGGACGCCCGGTGCGGGCGTCGCACGACCGACGAAAAATTTCGCCCAATTTCAAGGTACCTGGGCACGTAGCTGCGCATTTTCCTCGACGCACGCCATCGAGGGAACGAACGTCGTCGGGAGACGTAGCGAAACTCGTCACGTAGGGTCTAACGGGGAAACGAGAAATCCTCGGTCGGTGGACGCCCGGTGCGGGCGTCGCACGACCGACGAAAAAAAGTCAGCACAATTACAGAGTCTCTGGGCACAAAACCGCGATGCTTCGTCTACGTAGGCTATCGGGAGAAAGGCGAATTTGGGATCGTCCGAATATCTCGAAAGTTGCGTATCTTGTGAGTTTACTCGTCGCTCTTGACGCGTGTTGCGGTCGAACGGGTAAACGGCGGGCTTGGATGCTCGCTCGAATCTTGAGTCCAATCCCACCGGATCGTCCACGTGTGCGTAACATTTGGTTTAACGAAATTCCCACTGTCCCTATCTCCGACGACGAAGAACCATAATTTCCTTTAGATATCGTCAACGCAAGCATGAGCGAGCTACGTAAAATCTCTCGGTCGGTGGACGCCCGGTGCGGGCGTCGCACGACCGACGAAAAATTTCGCCCAATTTCAAGGTACCTGGGCACGTAGCTGCGCATTTTCCTCGACGCACGCCATCGAGGGAACGAACGTCGTCGGGAGACGTAGCGAAACTCGTCACGTAGGGTCTAACGGGGAAACGAGAAATCCTCGGTCGGTGGACGCCCGGTGCGGGCGTCGCACGACCGACGAAAAAAAGTCAGCACAATTACAGAGTCTCTGGGCACAAAACCGCGACGCTTCGTCTACGTAGGCTATCGGGAGAAAGGCGAATTTGGGATCGTCCGAATATCTCGAAAGTTGCGTATCTTGTGAGTTTACTCGTCGCTCTTGACGCGTGTTGCGGTCGAACGGGTAAACGGCGGGCTTGGATGCTCGCTCGAATCTTGAGTCCAATCCCACCGGATCGTCCACGTGTGCGTAACATTTGGATTAACGAAATTCCCACTGTCCCTATCTCCGACGACGAAGAACCATAATTTCCTTTAGATATCGTCAACGCAAGCATGAGCGAGCTACGTAAAATCTCTCGGTCGGTGGACGCCCGGTGCGGGCGTCGCACGACCGACGAAATATTTCGCCCAATTTCAAGGTACCTGGGCACGTAGCTGCGCATTTTCCTCGACGCACGCCATCGAGGGAACGAACGTCGTCGGGAGACGTAGCGAAACTCGTCACGTAGGGTCTAACGGGGAAACGAGAAATCCTCGGTCGGTGGACGCCCGGTGCGGGCGTCGCACGACCGACGAAAAAAAGTCAGCACAATTACAGAGTCTCTGGGCACAAAACCGCGATGCTTCGTCTACGTAGGCTATCGGGAGAAAGGCGAATTTGGGATCGTCCGAATATCTCGAAAGTTGCGTATCTTGTGAGTTTACTCGTCGCTCTTGACGCGTGTTGCGGTCGAACGGGTAAACGGCGGGCTTGGATGCTCGCTCGAATCTTGAGTCCAATCCCACCGGATCGTCCACGTGTGCGTAACATTTGGTTTAACGAAATTCCCACTGTCCCTATCTCCGACGACGAAGAACCATAATTTCCTTTAGATATCGTCAACGCAAGCATGAGCGAGCTACGTAAAATCTCTCGGTCGGTGGACGCCCGGTGCGGGCGTCGCACGACCGACGAAAAATTTCGCCCAATTTCAAGGTACCTGGGCACGTAGCTGCGCATTTTCCTCGACGCACGCCATCGAGGGAACGAACGTCGTCGGGAGACGTAGCGAAACTCGTCACGTAGGGTCTAACGGGGAAACGAGAAATCCTCGGTCGGTGGACGCCCGGTGCGGGCGTCGCACGACCGACGAAAAAAAGTCAGCACAATTACAGAGTCTCTGGGCACAAAACCGCGACGCTTCGTCTACGTAGGCTATCGGGAGAAAGGCGAATTTGGGATCGTCCGAATATCTCGAAAGTTGCGTATCTTGTGAGTTTACTCGTCGCTCTTGACGCGTGTTGCGGTCGAACGGGTAAACGGCGGGCTTGGATGCTCGCTCGAATCTTGAGTCCAATCCCACCGGATCGTCCACGTGTGCGTAACATTTGGATTAACGAAATTCCCACTGTCCCTATCTCCGACGACGAAGAACCATAATTTCCTTTAGATATCGTCAACGCAAGCATGAGCGAGCTACGTAAAATCTCTCGGTCGGTGGACGCCCGGTGCGGGCGTCGCACGACCGACGAAATATTTCGCCCAATTTCAAGGTACCTGGGCACGTAGCTGCGCATTTTCCTCGACGCACGCCATCGAGGGAACGAACGTCGTCGGGAGACGTAGCGAAACTCGTCACGTAGGGTCTAACGGGGAAACGAGAAATCCTCGGTCGGTGGACGCCCGGTGCGGGCGTCGCACGACCGACGAAAAAAAGTCAGCACAATTACAGAGTCTCTGGGCACAAAACCGCGATGCTTCGTCTACGTAGGCTATCGGGAGAAAGGCGAATTTGGGATCGTCCGAATATCTCGAAAGTTGCGTATCTTGTGAGTTTACTCGTCGCTCTTGACGCGTGTTGCGGTCGAACGGGTAAACGGCGGGCTTGGATGCTCGCTCGAATCTTGAGTCCAATCCCACCGGATCGTCCACGTGTGCGTAACATTTGGTTTAACGAAATTCCCACTGTCCCTATCTCCGACGACGAAGAACCATAATTTCCTTTAGATATCGTCAACGCAAGCATGAGCGAGCTACGTAAAATCTCTCGGTCGGTGGACGCCCGGTGCGGGCGTCGCACGACCGACGAAAAATTTCGCCCAATTTCAAGGTACCTGGGCACGTAGCTGCGCATTTTCCTCGACGCACGCCATCGAGGGAACGAACGTCGTCGGGAGACGTAGCGAAACTCGTCACGTAGGGTCTAACGGGGAAACGAGAAATCCTCGGTCGGTGGACGCCCGGTGCGGGCGTCGCACGACCGACGAAAAAAAGTCAGCACAATTACAGAGTCTCTGGGCACAAAACCGCGATGCTTCGTCTACGTAGGCTATCGGGAGAAAGGCGAATTTGGGATCGTCCGAATATCTCGAAAGTTGCGTATCTTGTGAGTTTACTCGTCGCTCTTGACGCGTGTTGCGGTCGAACGGGTAAACGGCGGGCTTGGATGCTCGCTCGAATCTTGAGTCCAATCCCACCGGATCGTCCACGTGTGCGTAACATTTGGTTTAACGAAATTCCCACTGTCCCTATCTCCGACGACGAAGAACCATAATTTCCTTTAGATATCGTCAACGCAAGCATGAGCGAGCTACGTAAAATCTCTCGGTCGGTGGACGCCCGGTGCGGGCGTCGCACGACCGACGAAAAATTTCGCCCAATTTCAAGGTACCTGGGCACGTAGCTGCGCATTTTCCTCGACGCACGCCATCGAGGGAACGAACGTCGTCGGGAGACGTAGCGAAACTCGTCACGTAGGGTCTAACGGGGAAACGAGAAATCCTCGGTCGGTGGACGCCCGGTGCGGGCGTCGCACGACCGACGAAAAAAAGTCAGCACAATTACAGAGTCTCTGGGCACAAAACCGCGACGCTTCGTCTACGTAGGCTATCGGGAGAAAGGCGAATTTGGGATCGTCCGAATATCTCGAAAGTTGCGTATCTTGTGAGTTTACTCGTCGCTCTTGACGCGTGTTGCGGTCGAACGGGTAAACGGCGGGCTTGGATGCTCGCTCGAATCTTGAGTCCAATCCCACCGGATCGTCCACGTGTGCGTAACATTTGGATTAACGAAATTCCCACTGTCCCTATCTCCGACGACGAAGAACCATAATTTCCTTTAGATATCGTCAACGCAAGCATGAGCGAGCTACGTAAAATCTCTCGGTCGGTGGACGCCCGGTGCGGGCGTCGCACGACCGACGAAATATTTCGCCCAATTTCAAGGTACCTGGGCACGTAGCTGCGCATTTTCCTCGACGCACGCCATCGAGGGAACGAACGTCGTCGGGAGACGTAGCGAAACTCGTCACGTAGGGTCTAACGGGGAAACGAGAAATCCTCGGTCGGTGGACGCCCGGTGCGGGCGTCGCACGACCGACGAAAAAAAGTCAGCACAATTACAGAGTCTCTGGGCACAAAACCGCGATGCTTCGTCTACGTAGGCTATCGGGAGAAAGGCGAATTTGGGATCGTCCGAATATCTCGAAAGTTGCGTATCTTGTGAGTTTACTCGTCGCTCTTGACGCGTGTTGCGGTCGAACGGGTAAACGGCGGGCTTGGATGCTCGCTCGAATCTTGAGTCCAATCCCACCGGATCGTCCACGTGTGCGTAACATTTGGTTTAACGAAATTCCCACTGTCCCTATCTCCGACGACGAAGAACCATAATTTCCTTTAGATATCGTCAACGCAAGCATGAGCGAGCTACGTAAAATCTCTCGGTCGGTGGACGCCCGGTGCGGGCGTCGCACGACCGACGAAAAATTTCGCCCAATTTCAAGGTACCTGGGCACGTAGCTGCGCATTTTCCTCGACGCACGCCATCGAGGGAACGAACGTCGTCGGGAGACGTAGCGAAACTCGTCACGTAGGGTCTAACGGGGAAACGAGAAATCCTCGGTCGGTGGACGCCCGGTGCGGGCGTCGCACGACCGACGAAAAAAAGTCAGCACAATTACAGAGTCTCTGGGCACAAAACCGCGATGCTTCGTCTACGTAGGCTATCGGGAGAAAGGCGAATTTGGGATCGTCCGAATATCTCGAAAGTTGCGTATCTTGTGAGTTTACTCGTCGCTCTTGACGCGTGTTGCGGTCGAACGGGTAAACGGCGGGCTTGGATGCTCGCTCGAATCTTGAGTCCAATCCCACCGGATCGTCCACGTGTGCGTAACATTTGGTTTAACGAAATTCCCACTGTCCCTATCTCCGACGACGAAGAACCATAATTTCCTTTAGATATCGTCAACGCAAGCATGAGCGAGCTACGTAAAATCTCTCGGTCGGTGGACGCCCGGTGCGGGCGTCGCACGACCGACGAAAAATTTCGCCCAATTTCAAGGTACCTGGGCACGTAGCTGCGCATTTTCCTCGACGCACGCCATCGAGGGAACGAACGTCGTCGGGAGACGTAGCGAAACTCGTCACGTAGGGTCTAACGGGGAAACGAGAAATCCTCGGTCGGTGGACGCCCGGTGCGGGCGTCGCACGACCGACGAAAAAAAGTCAGCACAATTACAGAGTCTCTGGGCACAAAACCGCGATGCTTCGTCTACGTAGGCTATCGGGAGAAAGGCGAATTTGGGATCGTCCGAATATCTCGAAAGTTGCGTATCTTGTGAGTTTACTCGTCGCTCTTGACGCGTGTTGCGGTCGAACGGGTAAACGGCGGGCTTGGATGCTCGCTCGAATCTTGAGTCCAATCCCACCGGATCGTCCACGTGTGCGTAACATTTGGTTTAACGAAATTCCCACTGTCCCTATCTCCGACGACGAAGAACCATAATTTCCTTTAGATATCGTCAACGCAAGCATGAGCGAGCTACGTAAAATCTCTCGGTCGGTGGACGCCCGGTGCGGGCGTCGCACGACCGACGAAAAATTTCGCCCAATTTCAAGGTACCTGGGCACGTAGCTGCGCATTTTCCTCGACGCACGCCATCGAGGGAACGAACGTCGTCGGGAGACGTAGCGAAACTCGTCACGTAGGGTCTAACGGGGAAACGAGAAATCCTCGGTCGGTGGACGCCCGGTGCGGGCGTCGCACGACCGACGAAAAAAAGTCAGCACAATTACAGAGTCTCTGGGCACAAAACCGCGACGCTTCGTCTACGTAGGCTATCGGGAGAAAGGCGAATTTGGGATCGTCCGAATATCTCGAAAGTTGCGTATCTTGTGAGTTTACTCGTCGCTCTTGACGCGTGTTGCGGTCGAACGGGTAAACGGCGGGCTTGGATGCTCGCTCGAATCTTGAGTCCAATCCCACCGGATCGTCCACGTGTGCGTAACATTTGGATTAACGAAATTCCCACTGTCCCTATCTCCGACGACGAAGAACCATAATTTCCTTTAGATATCGTCAACGCAAGCATGAGCGAGCTACGTAAAATCTCTCGGTCGGTGGACGCCCGGTGCGGGCGTCGCACGACCGACGAAATATTTCGCCCAATTTCAAGGTACCTGGGCACGTAGCTGCGCATTTTCCTCGACGCACGCCATCGAGGGAACGAACGTCGTCGGGAGACGTAGCGAAACTCGTCACGTAGGGTCTAACGGGGAAACGAGAAATCCTCGGTCGGTGGACGCCCGGTGCGGGCGTCGCACGACCGACGAAAAAAAGTCAGCACAATTACAGAGTCTCTGGGCACAAAACCGCGACGCTTCGTCTACGTAGGCTATCGGGAGAAAGGCGAATTTGGGATCGTCCGAATATCTCGAAAGTTGCGTATCTTGTGAGTTTACTCGTCGCTCTTGACGCGTGTTGCGGTCGAACGGGTAAACGGCGGGCTTGGATGCTCGCTCGAATCTTGAGTCCAATCCCACCGGATCGTCCACGTGTGCGTAACATTTGGTTTAACGAAATTCCCACTGTCCCTATCTCCGACGACGAAGAACCATAATTTCCTTTAGATATCGTCAACGCAAGCATGAGCGAGCTACGTAAAATCTCTCGGTCGGTGGACGCCCGGTGCGGGCGTCGCACGACCGACGAAAAATTTCGCCCAATTTCAAGGTACCTGGGCACGTAGCTGCGCATTTTCCTCGACGCACGCCATCGAGGGAACGAACGTCGTCGGGAGACGTAGCGAAACTCGTCACGTAGGGTCTAACGGGGGAAACGAGAAATCCTCGGTCGGTGGACGCCCGGTGCGGGCGTCGCACGACCGACGAAAAAAAGTCAGCACAATTACAGAGTCTCTGGGCACAAAACCGCGATGCTTCGTCTACGTAGGCTATCGGGAGAAACGCGAATTTGGGATCGTCCGAATATCTCGAAAGTTGCGTATCTTGTGAGTTTACTCGTCGCTCTTGACGCGTGTTGCGGTCGAACGGGTAAACGGCGGGCTTGGATGCTCGCTCGAATCTTGAGTCCAATCCCACCGGATCGTCCACGTGTGCGTAACATTTGGTTTAACGAAATTCCCACTGTCCCTATCTCCGACGACGAAGAACCATAATTTCCTTTAGATATCGTCAACGCAAGCATGAGCGAGCTACGTAAAATCTCTCGGTCGGTGGACGCCCGGTGCGGGCGTCGCACGACCGACGAAATATTTCGCCCAATTTCAAGGTACCTGGGCACGTAGCTGCGCATTTTCCTCGACGCACGCCATCGAGGGAACGAACGTCGTCGGGAGACGTAGCGAAACTCGTCACGTAGGGTCTAACGGGGAAACGAGAAATCCTCGGTCGGTGGACGCCCGGTGCGGGCGTCGCACGACCGACGAAAAAAAGTCAGCACAATTACAGAGTCTCTGGGCACAAAACCGCGATGCTTCGTCTACGTAGGCTATCGGGAGAAAGGCGAATTTGGGATCGTCCGAATATCTCGAAAGTTGCGTATCTTGTGAGTTTACTCGTCGCTCTTGACGCGTGTTGCGGTCGAACGGGTAAACGGCGGGCTTGGATGCTCGCTCGAATCTTGAGTCCAATCCCACCGGATCGTCCACGTGTGCGTAACATTTGGTTTAACGAAATTCCCACTGTCCCTATCTCCGACGACGAAGAACCATAATTTCCTTTAGATATCGTCAACGCAAGCATGAGCGAGCTACGTAAAATCTCTCGGTCGGTGGACGCCCGGTGCGGGCGTCGCACGACCGACGAAAAATTTCGCCCAATTTCAAGGTACCTGGGCACGTAGCTGCGCATTTTCCTCGACGCACGCCATCGAGGGAACGAACGTCGTCGGGAGACGTAGCGAAACTCGTCACGTAGGGTCTAACGGGGGAAACGAGAAATCCTCGGTCGGTGGACGCCCGGTGCGGGCGTCGCACGACCGACGAAAAAAAGTCAGCACAATTACAGAGTCTCTGGGCACAAAACCGCGATGCTTCGTCTACGTAGGCTATCGGGAGAAAGGCGAATTTGGGATCGTCCGAATATCTCGAAAGTTGCGTATCTTGTGAGTTTACTCGTCGCTCTTGACGCGTGTTGCGGTCGAACGGGTAAACGGCGGGCTTGGATGCTCGCTCGAATCTTGAGTCCAATCCCACCGGATCGTCCACGTGTGCGTAACATTTGGTTTAACGAAATTCCCACTGTCCCTATCTCCGACGACGAAGAACCATAATTTCCTTTAGATATCGTCAACGCAAGCATGAGCGAGCTACGTAAAATCTCTCGGTCGGTGGACGCCCGGTGCGGGCGTCGCACGACCGACGAAAAATTTCGCCCAATTTCAAGGTACCTGGGCACGTAGCTGCGCATTTTCCTCGACGCACGCCATCGAGGGAACGAACGTCGTCGGGAGACGTAGCGAAACTCGTCACGTAGGGTCTAACGGGGAAACGAGAAATCCTCGGTCGGTGGACGCCCGGTGCGGGCGTCGCACGACCGACGAAAAAAAGTCAGCACAATTACAGAGTCTCTGGGCACAAAACCGCGATGCTTCGTCTACGTAGGCTATCGGGAGAAAGGCGAATTTGGGATCGTCCGAATATCTCGAAAGTTGCGTATCTTGTGAGTTTACTCGTCGCTCTTGACGCGTGTTGCGGTCGAACGGGTAAACGGCGGGCTTGGATGCTCGCTCGAATCTTGAGTCCAATCCCACCGGATCGTCCACGTGTGCGTAACATTTGGATTAACGAAATTCCCACTGTCCCTATCTCCGACGACGAAGAACCATAATTTCCTTTAGATATCGTCAACGCAAGCATGAGCGAGCTACGTAAAATCTCTCGGTCGGTGGACGCCCGGTGCGGGCGTCGCACGACCGACGAAATATTTCGCCCAATTTCAAGGTACCTGGGCACGTAGCTGCGCATTTTCCTCGACGCACGCCATCGAGGGAACGAACGTCGTCGGGAGACGTAGCGAAACTCGTCACGTAGGGTCTAACGGGGAAACGAGAAATCCTCGGTCGGTGGACGCCCGGTGCGGGCGTCGCACGACCGACGAAAAAAAGTCAGCACAATTACAGAGTCTCTGGGCACAAAACCGCGATGCTTCGTCTACGTAGGCTATCGGGAGAAAGGCGAATTTGGGATCGTCCGAATATCTCGAAAGTTGCGTATCTTGTGAGTTTACTCGTCGCTCTTGACGCGTGTTGCGGTCGAACGGGTAAACGGCGGGCTTGGATGCTCGCTCGAATCTTGAGTCCAATCCCACCGGATCGTCCACGTGTGCGTAACATTTGGTTTAACGAAATTCCCACTGTCCCTATCTCCGACGACGAAGAACCATAATTTCCTTTAGATATCGTCAACGCAAGCATGAGCGAGCTACGTAAAATCTCTCGGTCGGTGGACGCCCGGTGCGGGCGTCGCACGACCGACGAAAAATTTCGCCCAATTTCAAGGTACCTGGGCACGTAGCTGCGCATTTTCCTCGACGCACGCCATCGAGGGAACGAACGTCGTCGGGAGACGTAGCGAAACTCGTCACGTAGGGTCTAACGGGGAAACGAGAAATCCTCGGTCGGTGGACGCCCGGTGCGGGCGTCGCACGACCGACGAAAAAAAGTCAGCACAATTACAGAGTCTCTGGGCACAAAACCGCGATGCTTCGTCTACGTAGGCTATCGGGAGAAAGGCGAATTTGGGATCGTCCGAATATCTCGAAAGTTGCGTATCTTGTGAGTTTACTCGTCGCTCTTGACGCGTGTTGCGGTCGAACGGGTAAACGGCGGGCTTGGATGCTCGCTCGAATCTTGAGTCCAATCCCACCGGATCGTCCACGTGTGCGTAACATTTGGTTTAACGAAATTCCCACTGTCCCTATCTCCGACGACGAAGAACCATAATTTCCTTTAGATATCGTCAACGCAAGCATGAGCGAGCTACGTAAAATCTCTCGGTCGGTGGACGCCCGGTGCGGGC
>NW_025108613.1:27500-35595 GCF_019457755.1 Venturia canescens | reverse complement strand
TTCATATTCCAAGAAAAACCATGCGCGTGGAAAATTTCTCGCGTTTAAAGACAGGCAATGCGCGTCGAGTACTTCGCATATTCAAAGACAAGCAATGCGCGTGGATTATTTCTCGTATTCAAAGTAAAGCAATGAGCGTCCGAAAGTTTTCGGATTCGGAGACAAGCAATGCGCGTTAGATAATTTTCGTAATCAAAGATAAGTAATGCATGTCGATTATTTCACAAGGGCAATGGCAAGTATAAACGTCGAATTTTCCTCGAATACTAAGACAGGCAATGCGCGTCGACCGATTTCTATATGCAAAATCTAACAATGACTGATGAGAAAAGCTTAACGTGATTATCGAGCAGTCAACGAATGACGTCGCACGACCGACGAAAAAAAGTCAGCACAATTACAGAGTCTCTGGGCACAAAACCGCGATGTCCCTATCTCCGACGACGAAGAACCATAATTTCCTTTAGATATCGTCAACGCAAGCATGAGCGAGCTACGTAAAATCTCTCGGTCGGTGGACGCCCGGTGCGGGCGTCGCACGACCGACGAAATATTTCGCCCAATTTCAAGGTACCTGGGCACGTAGCTGCGCATTTTCCTCGACGCACGCCATCGAGGGAACGAACGTCGTCGGGAGACGTAGCGAAACTCGTCACGTAGGGTCTAACGGGGAAACGAGAAATCCTCGGTCGGTGGACGCCCGGTGCGGGCGTCGCACGACCGACGAAAAAAAGTCAGCACAATTACAGAGTCTCTGGGCACAAAACCGCGATGCTTCCGTCTACGTAGGCTATCGGGAGAAACGCGAATTTGGGATCGTCCGAATATCTCGAAAGTTGCGTATCTTGTGAGTTTACTCGTCGCTCTTGACGCGTGTTGCGGTCGAACGGGTAAACGGCGGGCTTGGATGCTCGCTCGAATCTTGAGTCCAATCCCACCGGATCGTCCACGTGTGCGTAACATTTGGTTTAACGAAATTCCCACTGTCCCTATCTCCGACGACGAAGAACCATAATTTCCTTTAGATATCGTCAACGCAAGCATGAGCGAGCTACGTAAAATCTCTCGGTCGGTGGACGCCCGGTGCGGGCGTCGCACGACCGACGAAATATTTCGCCCAATTTCAAGGTACCTGGGCACGTAGCTGCGCATTTTCCTCGACGCACGCCATCGAGGGAACGAACGTCGTCGGGAGACGTAGCGAAACTCGTCACGTAGGGTCTAACGGGGAAACGAGAAATCCTCGGTCGGTGGACGCCCGGTGCGGGCGTCGCACGACCGACGAAAAAAAGTCAGCACAATTACAGAGTCTCTGGGCACAAAACCGCGATGCTTCGTCTACGTAGGCTATCGGGAGAAAGGCGAATTTGGGATCGTCCGAATATCTCGAAAGTTGCGTATCTTGTGAGTTTACTCGTCGCTCTTGACGCGTGTTGCGGTCGAACGGGTAAACGGCGGGCTTGGATGCTCGCTCGAATCTTGAGTCCAATCCCACCGGATCGTCCACGTGTGCGTAACATTTGGTTTAACGAAATTCCCACTGTCCCTATCTCCGACGACGAAGAACCATAATTTCCTTTAGATATCGTCAACGCAAGCATGAGCGAGCTACGTAAAATCTCTCGGTCGGTGGACGCCCGGTGCGGGCGTCGCACGACCGACGAAAAATTTCGCCCAATTTCAAGGTACCTGGGCACGTAGCTGCGCATTTTCCTCGACGCACGCCATCGAGGGAACGAACGTCGTCGGGAGACGTAGCGAAACTCGTCACGTAGGGTCTAACGGGGAAACGAGAAATCCTCGGTCGGTGGACGCCCGGTGCGGGCGTCGCACGACCGACGAAAAAAAGTCAGCACAATTACAGAGTCTCTGGGCACAAAACCGCGATGCTTCGTCTACGTAGGCTATCGGGAGAAAGGCGAATTTGGGATCGTCCGAATATCTCGAAAGTTGCGTATCTTGTGAGTTTACTCGTCGCTCTTGACGCGTGTTGCGGTCGAACGGGTAAACGGCGGGCTTGGATGCTCGCTCGAATCTTGAGTCCAATCCCACCGGATCGTCCACGTGTGCGTAACATTTGGTTTAACGAAATTCCCACTGTCCCTATCTCCGACGACGAAGAACCATAATTTCCTTTAGATATCGTCAACGCAAGCATGAGCGAGCTACGTAAAATCTCTCGGTCGGTGGACGCCCGGTGCGGGCGTCGCACGACCGACGAAAAATTTCGCCCAATTTCAAGGTACCTGGGCACGTAGCTGCGCATTTTCCTCGACGCACGCCATCGAGGGAACGAACGTCGTCGGGAGACGTAGCGAAACTCGTCACGTAGGGTCTAACGGGGAAACGAGAAATCCTCGGTCGGTGGACGCCCGGTGCGGGCGTCGCACGACCGACGAAAAAAAGTCAGCACAATTACAGAGTCTCTGGGCACAAAACCGCGATGCTTCGTCTACGTAGGCTATCGGGAGAAAGGCGAATTTGGGATCGTCCGAATATCTCGAAAGTTGCGTATCTTGTGAGTTTACTCGTCGCTCTTGACGCGTGTTGCGGTCGAACGGGTAAACGGCGGGCTTGGATGCTCGCTCGAATCTTGAGTCCAATCCCACCGGATCGTCCACGTGTGCGTAACATTTGGTTTAACGAAATTCCCACTGTCCCTATCTCCGACGACGAAGAACCATAATTTCCTTTAGATATCGTCAACGCAAGCATGAGCGAGCTACGTAAAATCTCTCGGTCGGTGGACGCCCGGTGCGGGCGTCGCACGACCGACGAAAAATTTCGCCCAATTTCAAGGTACCTGGGCACGTAGCTGCGCATTTTCCTCGACGCACGCCATCGAGGGAACGAACGTCGTCGGGAGACGTAGCGAAACTCGTCACGTAGGGTCTAACGGGGAAACGAGAAATCCTCGGTCGGTGGACGCCCGGTGCGGGCGTCGCACGACCGACGAAAAAAAGTCAGCACAATTACAGAGTCTCTGGGCACAAAACCGCGATGCTTCGTCTACGTAGGCTATCGGGAGAAAGGCGAATTTGGGATCGTCCGAATATCTCGAAAGTTGCGTATCTTGTGAGTTTACTCGTCGCTCTTGACGCGTGTTGCGGTCGAACGGGTAAACGGCGGGCTTGGATGCTCGCTCGAATCTTGAGTCCAATCCCACCGGATCGTCCACGTGTGCGTAACATTTGGTTTAACGAAATTCCCACTGTCCCTATCTCCGACGACGAAGAACCATAATTTCCTTTAGATATCGTCAACGCAAGCATGAGCGAGCTACGTAAAATCTCTCGGTCGGTGGACGCCCGGTGCGGGCGTCGCACGACCGACGAAAAATTTCGCCCAATTTCAAGGTACCTGGGCACGTAGCTGCGCATTTTCCTCGACGCACGCCATCGAGGGAACGAACGTCGTCGGGAGACGTAGCGAAACTCGTCACGTAGGGTCTAACGGGGAAACGAGAAATCCTCGGTCGGTGGACGCCCGGTGCGGGCGTCGCACGACCGACGAAAAAAAGTCAGCACAATTACAGAGTCTCTGGGCACAAAACCGCGACGCTTCGTCTACGTAGGCTATCGGGAGAAAGGCGAATTTGGGATCGTCCGAATATCTCGAAAGTTGCGTATCTTGTGAGTTTACTCGTCGCTCTTGACGCGTGTTGCGGTCGAACGGGTAAACGGCGGGCTTGGATGCTCGCTCGAATCTTGAGTCCAATCCCACCGGATCGTCCACGTGTGCGTAACATTTGGATTAACGAAATTCCCACTGTCCCTATCTCCGACGACGAAGAACCATAATTTCCTTTAGATATCGTCAACGCAAGCATGAGCGAGCTACGTAAAATCTCTCGGTCGGTGGACGCCCGGTGCGGGCGTCGCACGACCGACGAAAAATTTCGCCCAATTTCAAGGTACCTGGGCACGTAGCTGCGCATTTTCCTCGACGCACGCCATCGAGGGAACGAACGTCGTCGGGAGACGTAGCGAAACTCGTCACGTAGGGTCTAACGGGGAAACGAGAAATCCTCGGTCGGTGGACGCCCGGTGCGGGCGTCGCACGACCGACGAAAAAAAGTCAGCACAATTACAGAGTCTCTGGGCACAAAACCGCGATGCTTCGTCTACGTAGGCTATCGGGAGAAAGGCGAATTTGGGATCGTCCGAATATCTCGAAAGTTGCGTATCTTGTGAGTTTACTCGTCGCTCTTGACGCGTGTTGCGGTCGAACGGGTAAACGGCGGGCTTGGATGCTCGCTCGAATCTTGAGTCCAATCCCACCGGATCGTCCACGTGTGCGTAACATTTGGTTTAACGAAATTCCCACTGTCCCTATCTCCGACGACGAAGAACCATAATTTCCTTTAGATATCGTCAACGCAAGCATGAGCGAGCTACGTAAAATCTCTCGGTCGGTGGACGCCCGGTGCGGGCGTCGCACGACCGACGAAAAATTTCGCCCAATTTCAAGGTACCTGGGCACGTAGCTGCGCATTTTCCTCGACGCACGCCATCGAGGGAACGAACGTCGTCGGGAGACGTAGCGAAACTCGTCACGTAGGGTCTAACGGGGAAACGAGAAATCCTCGGTCGGTGGACGCCCGGTGCGGGCGTCGCACGACCGACGAAAAAAAGTCAGCACAATTACAGAGTCTCTGGGCACAAAACCGCGATGCTTCGTCTACGTAGGCTATCGGGAGAAAGGCGAATTTGGGATCGTCCGAATATCTCGAAAGTTGCGTATCTTGTGAGTTTACTCGTCGCTCTTGACGCGTGTTGCGGTCGAACGGGTAAACGGCGGGCTTGGATGCTCGCTCGAATCTTGAGTCCAATCCCACCGGATCGTCCACGTGTGCGTAACATTTGGTTTAACGAAATTCCCACTGTCCCTATCTCCGACGACGAAGAACCATAATTTCCTTTAGATATCGTCAACGCAAGCATGAGCGAGCTACGTAAAATCTCTCGGTCGGTGGACGCCCGGTGCGGGCGTCGCACGACCGACGAAAAATTTCGCCCAATTTCAAGGTACCTGGGCACGTAGCTGCGCATTTTCCTCGACGCACGCCATCGAGGGAACGAACGTCGTCGGGAGACGTAGCGAAACTCGTCACGTAGGGTCTAACGGGGAAACGAGAAATCCTCGGTCGGTGGACGCCCGGTGCGGGCGTCGCACGACCGACGAAAAAAAGTCAGCACAATTACAGAGTCTCTGGGCACAAAACCGCGACGCTTCGTCTACGTAGGCTATCGGGAGAAAGGCGAATTTGGGATCGTCCGAATATCTCGAAAGTTGCGTATCTTGTGAGTTTACTCGTCGCTCTTGACGCGTGTTGCGGTCGAACGGGTAAACGGCGGGCTTGGATGCTCGCTCGAATCTTGAGTCCAATCCCACCGGATCGTCCACGTGTGCGTAACATTTGGATTAACGAAATTCCCACTGTCCCTATCTCCGACGACGAAGAACCATAATTTCCTTTAGATATCGTCAACGCAAGCATGAGCGAGCTACGTAAAATCTCTCGGTCGGTGGACGCCCGGTGCGGGCGTCGCACGACCGACGAAATATTTCGCCCAATTTCAAGGTACCTGGGCACGTAGCTGCGCATTTTCCTCGACGCACGCCATCGAGGGAACGAACGTCGTCGGGAGACGTAGCGAAACTCGTCACGTAGGGTCTAACGGGGAAACGAGAAATCCTCGGTCGGTGGACGCCCGGTGCGGGCGTCGCACGACCGACGAAAAAAAGTCAGCACAATTACAGAGTCTCTGGGCACAAAACCGCGATGCTTCGTCTACGTAGGCTATCGGGAGAAAGGCGAATTTGGGATCGTCCGAATATCTCGAAAGTTGCGTATCTTGTGAGTTTACTCGTCGCTCTTGACGCGTGTTGCGGTCGAACGGGTAAACGGCGGGCTTGGATGCTCGCTCGAATCTTGAGTCCAATCCCACCGGATCGTCCACGTGTGCGTAACATTTGGTTTAACGAAATTCCCACTGTCCCTATCTCCGACGACGAAGAACCATAATTTCCTTTAGATATCGTCAACGCAAGCATGAGCGAGCTACGTAAAATCTCTCGGTCGGTGGACGCCCGGTGCGGGCGTCGCACGACCGACGAAAAATTTCGCCCAATTTCAAGGTACCTGGGCACGTAGCTGCGCATTTTCCTCGACGCACGCCATCGAGGGAACGAACGTCGTCGGGAGACGTAGCGAAACTCGTCACGTAGGGTCTAACGGGGAAACGAGAAATCCTCGGTCGGTGGACGCCCGGTGCGGGCGTCGCACGACCGACGAAAAAAAGTCAGCACAATTACAGAGTCTCTGGGCACAAAACCGCGACGCTTCGTCTACGTAGGCTATCGGGAGAAAGGCGAATTTGGGATCGTCCGAATATCTCGAAAGTTGCGTATCTTGTGAGTTTACTCGTCGCTCTTGACGCGTGTTGCGGTCGAACGGGTAAACGGCGGGCTTGGATGCTCGCTCGAATCTTGAGTCCAATCCCACCGGATCGTCCACGTGTGCGTAACATTTGGATTAACGAAATTCCCACTGTCCCTATCTCCGACGACGAAGAACCATAATTTCCTTTAGATATCGTCAACGCAAGCATGAGCGAGCTACGTAAAATCTCTCGGTCGGTGGACGCCCGGTGCGGGCGTCGCACGACCGACGAAATATTTCGCCCAATTTCAAGGTACCTGGGCACGTAGCTGCGCATTTTCCTCGACGCACGCCATCGAGGGAACGAACGTCGTCGGGAGACGTAGCGAAACTCGTCACGTAGGGTCTAACGGGGAAACGAGAAATCCTCGGTCGGTGGACGCCCGGTGCGGGCGTCGCACGACCGACGAAAAAAAGTCAGCACAATTACAGAGTCTCTGGGCACAAAACCGCGACGCTTCGTCTACGTAGGCTATCGGGAGAAAGGCGAATTTGGGATCGTCCGAATATCTCGAAAGTTGCGTATCTTGTGAGTTTACTCGTCGCTCTTGACGCGTGTTGCGGTCGAACGGGTAAACGGCGGGCTTGGATGCTCGCTCGAATCTTGAGTCCAATCCCACCGGATCGTCCACGTGTGCGTAACATTTGGATTAACGAAATTCCCACTGTCCCTATCTCCGACGACGAAGAACCATAATTTCCTTTAGATATCGTCAACGCAAGCATGAGCGAGCTACGTAAAATCTCTCGGTCGGTGGACGCCCGGTGCGGGCGTCGCACGACCGACGAAATATTTCGCCCAATTTCAAGGTACCTGGGCACGTAGCTGCGCATTTTCCTCGACGCACGCCATCGAGGGAACGAACGTCGTCGGGAGACGTAGCGAAACTCGTCACGTAGGGTCTAACGGGGAAACGAGAAATCCTCGGTCGGTGGACGCCCGGTGCGGGCGTCGCACGACCGACGAAAAAAAGTCAGCACAATTACAGAGTCTCTGGGCACAAAACCGCGACGCTTCGTCTACGTAGGCTATCGGGAGAAAGGCGAATTTGGGATCGTCCGAATATCTCGAAAGTTGCGTATCTTGTGAGTTTACTCGTCGCTCTTGACGCGTGTTGCGGTCGAACGGGTAAACGGCGGGCTTGGATGCTCGCTCGAATCTTGAGTCCAATCCCACCGGATCGTCCACGTGTGCGTAACATTTGGATTAACGAAATTCCCACTGTCCCTATCTCCGACGACGAAGAACCATAATTTCCTTTAGATATCGTCAACGCAAGCATGAGCGAGCTACGTAAAATCTCTCGGTCGGTGGACGCCCGGTGCGGGCGTCGCACGACCGACGAAATATTTCGCCCAATTTCAAGGTACCTGGGCACGTAGCTGCGCATTTTCCTCGACGCACGCCATCGAGGGAACGAACGTCGTCGGGAGACGTAGCGAAACTCGTCTCGTAGGGTCTAACGGGGAAACGAGAAATCCTCGGTCGGTGGACGCCCCGTGCGGGCGTCGCACGACCGACGAAAAAATGTTTCATTTTCTCAGAATATTATCTTCGATAACTCCAACAGCTCTGCTAATGTATATTTTTGTACCCATTCGTCGTGCTTCGTCAAACGCGGACAGAAGCGAGCATAATCATTACAAATC
>NW_025108613.1:17500-20000 GCF_019457755.1 Venturia canescens | reverse complement strand
TGCTGGAGGCGGCGGGCACGGGGCCGCGAAAGAGATCCCGCTGGTGGTGTCGGGAGCTGACCTCGGCGAGGAGGCTCGCGAGGCGGGGCAGGGTGGCCCTCCAGCGGTCGCGGAGGCGAGAAGACCCTCCAGAGGACCAGGCAGCGCTCCGGGGTGCTTACAGAGAGCTGTACCGGAGCTACCATCGCCTGGTCCTCGAAAAGAAGGAAGGGGATTGGCGGGCTTTTGTGGGCGAGGTGGGCAACGCGGATCCCTGGGGAACCGTCTATAGGATTCTCAGGGGCCGGCGGGGCCCAGTCGACATCGGCGGCGTGAGGGTCGGAGGGGCGCTTGCAACCTCGTGGGAAGCAAGTGCCAGGGCGCTTTTGGAGCGCTTCTTCCCGCGGCTTCCCGAGCGGGAGCCCCGAGAGGAGGTGATCCACCCAGTGCCTGATCCTCCTGCCCCCATAACGCCGGTAGAGATGAACCTCGCCCTAAGAAGGATGAAGCCGAACAGCGCGCCTGGACCGGACGGGATCACCGTCAAGATGGTCCGGGCGCTGACTGCGTACGCCCCGAACCTGACCCTGGCCATGTACAACGGCTGCTTGGAAGCTGGAGTGTTCCCACCCCAGTGGAAAAGCGCCCGCGTCGTGGCCATTCTCAAGGGTCCCGAGAAGCCGCCTGACGAGGCCGGGTCGTATCGACCGATCAGCCTCCTTTCGGTTCTTGGCAAACTGCTGGAGAAGATCTTGGTCCGGAGGTTGGAAGTGAGGGAGATTCACTCCCTCTCGGACAGGCAGTTTGGCTTCAGAGCTGGAAGGAGCACCGAGGACGCGTGGCACCTGGCCATGAGGGTGGTTCACGAGTCTCCCTGTAAATACACACTCGGAACGTTTGTGGATTTTAAGGGAGCCTTCGACCACCTGAGCTGGGACACGATCCTCGGGATCCTGGGCGCCGCCGGATGTCCCGAATGGGGTGTCTGGCGGAGCTTTTTCAGCGGCCGACAAGCGTTCATGGCTTCTCGGTTTGGTCGTGTTGAGCTGGACGTCGTTCGGGGCTGCCCTCAGGGGTCGATGTCGGGGCCTATTCTTTGGAATCTGGCTCTGGACCCCCTGTTGCGGCGGCTCCGTGACGCGGAGATCGAGGTTGTCGCTTATGCCGATGACACGCTCCTGATCTCCTCGGGGGACACACGCCGGAGTGTAGAGGCTCGGGCGACGCAGTCCCTCGAGATGGTGAGGGAGTGGGGTGTCAGTGCCACGGTCGAAATCTCTAGGGATAAGACCGTGACCATGGTGCTCAGCGGAAGTTTCGCGGGCAACAGGCACCCCAGAGTCCTCCTGGACGGGGACGCTGTGCCGTACAGGGAGGAGGTCCGGTACCTGGGGATACTCGTAGGCGAGCGGCTGACTTTTTGGCCGCACCTGCGGGAGATCCGGGGAAAGATCACCTCCCTGGTGTATCAACTGCGGCGAGTGATGCGGCAGGACTGGGGCCTCCGGCGTCGGACCATCGGGTCCTGGTACCGGGGGCTCTTCGTCCCGTGCGCGATGTACGGCGCCTCCGTTTGGGGGGGCTTTGTGAGGGCAAGAGCGACGGCGCGCGTCCTGCTCAACAGGGCCCAGCGTCCGGTCCTCCTCGCCGCGCTATCAGTATGCCGCACCGTCTCTACGGAGGCGATGACGGTGCTGATGGGGGAGCTCCCATGGGACTTGGAGGCGAAAAACTCCGAGGCGGGGTATTTCCTCCGTCAAGGAGTGCCCGTCCCGTGGACGTTCCCCGGGGCGAACGGGGAGGAGGTGCCGGGTACGAGGGCCCGGGCGTGCGAGGCCGCGTGGGCCGAATGGCGAGGGCGCTGGCGGGAGTGCGAGAAGGGCGGGACGACTCGTCTCTTCATTCCCGATCCAGAAGGGCCCGCGGAGCTCCTGAGGGGGAGTTGCTTCGGCCTCCCGACGGGGTATTTGCTCACCGGACACGGGTCGCTGAACGAGTTTCTCTTTAGAAGAGGACTCCAGGCGTCCCCAATGTGTCCGTGTGGCGAGGCGGAGGAAACTTCTCCTCATGTCCTGCTGGACTGCCCGTTGTACGAGGAACGGAGAGACTTGGTGGTTTTGGGCGTCCGGCGGGGCGAAGATGGGGCCTGGGATACTCGCGGGGTTGCCGCCTCTCCCGAGAGTTTCCGGGCTCTAAGGAGCTTCGCGGGCTGGGCCTTCGACAGGAGGCCCCGCGCCGGCGAAGGGAATGAATAGAGGGCGACTGAGGAGTCTACGCAGGGAAGGAGACAGGAAGCCCGGTGCAAGTTGCCCGGTGCTGTCCCTGCAGCCTTTCGGGTCTGGCGCACCCGCGTACCCGAGCTGGCCGACCGCTGCCTGGCTGGCTTAGAGCCTTATGCGGAGTGGGCCGAGTAGGCCCACGAGTGTCCGACCAATGACATGCAAGATTGGTACCGCGGGGGCCGGGGAGCCCTGTGATGGCTTAGGTCATCGCACCCCGGCCGCAATGAGGTAGGATTCGC
>NW_025108613.1:5000-15000 GCF_019457755.1 Venturia canescens | reverse complement strand
CTAAGAAAAGCAATGCGCGTGAAATATTTCTCATATTCTAAGAAAAGCAATGCGCGTGGAATATTTCTCGTATTCTAAGAAAAGCAATGCGCGTGGAATATTTCTCGTATTCTAAGAAAAGAAATGCGCGTGAAATATTTCTCATATTCAAAGAGAAGCGATGCGCGTGAATTATTTCTCGTGTTCCAAGTAAAGCAATGCGCGTCGAATTTACCTCGTATTCCAAGATGGGTAATGCGCGTCGAACATTGCTCATATTCTAGGACAAGCAAAATGCGCGTGATACATTTCTCATATTCCAAGAAAAACCATGCGCGTGGAAAATTTCTCGCGTTTAAAGACAGGCAATGCGCGTCGAGTACTTCGCATATTCAAAGACAAGCAATGCGCGTGGATTATTTCTCGTATTCAAAGTAAAGCAATGAGCGTCGAAAGTTTTCGGATTCGGAGACAAGCAATGCGCGTTAGATAATTTTCGTAATCAAAGATAAGTAATGCATGTCGATTATTTCACAGGGGCAATGGCAAGTAATAAACGTCGAATTTTCCTCGAATACTAAGACAGGCAATGCGCGTCGACCGATTTCTATATGCAAAATCTAACAATGACTGATGAGAAAAGCTTAACGTGATTATCGAGCAGTCAACGAATGACGTCGCACGACCGACGAAAAAAAGTCAGCACAATTACAGAGTCTCTGGGCACAAAACCGCGATGTCCCTATCTCCGACGACGAAGAACCATAATTTCCTTTAGATATCGTCAACGCAAGCATGAGCGAGCTACGTAAAATCTCTCGGTCGGTGGACGCCCGGTGCGGGCGTCGCACGACCGACGAAATATTTCGCCCAATTTCAAGGTACCTGGGCACGTAGCTGCGCATTTTCCTCGACGCACGCCATCGAGGGAACGAACGTCGTCGGGAGACGTAGCGAAACTCGTCACGTAGGGTCTAACGGGGAAACGAGAAATCCTCGGTCGGTGGACGCCCGGTGCGGGCGTCGCACGACCGACGAAAAAAAGTCAGCACAATTACAGAGTCTCTGGGCACAAAACCGCGATGCTTCGTCTACGTAGGCTATCGGGAGAAACGCGAATTTGGGATCGTCCGAATATCTCGAAAGTTGCGTATCTTGTGAGTTTACTCGTCGCTCTTGACGCGTGTTGCGGTCGAACGGGTAAACGGCGGGCTTGGATGCTCGCTCGAATCTTGAGTCCAATCCCACCGGATCGTCCACGTGTGCGTAACATTTGGTTTAACGAAATTCCCACTGTCCCTATCTCCGACGACGAAGAACCATAATTTCCTTTAGATATCGTCAACGCAAGCATGAGCGAGCTACGTAAAATCTCTCGGTCGGTGGACGCCCGGTGCGGGCGTCGCACGACCGACGAAATATTTCGCCCAATTTCAAGGTACCTGGGCACGTAGCTGCGCATTTTCCTCGACGCACGCCATCGAGGGAACGAACGTCGTCGGGAGACGTAGCGAAACTCGTCACGTAGGGTCTAACGGGGAAACGAGAAATCCTCGGTCGGTGGACGCCCGGTGCGGGCGTCGCACGACCGACGAAAAAAAGTCAGCACAATTACAGAGTCTCTGGGCACAAAACCGCGATGCTTCGTCTACGTAGGCTATCGGGAGAAAGGCGAATTTGGGATCGTCCGAATATCTCGAAAGTTGCGTATCTTGTGAGTTTACTCGTCGCTCTTGACGCGTGTTGCGGTCGAACGGGTAAACGGCGGGCTTGGATGCTCGCTCGAATCTTGAGTCCAATCCCACCGGATCGTCCACGTGTGCGTAACATTTGGTTTAACGAAATTCCCACTGTCCCTATCTCCGACGACGAAGAACCATAATTTCCTTTAGATATCGTCAACGCAAGCATGAGCGAGCTACGTAAAATCTCTCGGTCGGTGGACGCCCGGTGCGGGCGTCGCACGACCGACGAAAAATTTCGCCCAATTTCAAGGTACCTGGGCACGTAGCTGCGCATTTTCCTCGACGCACGCCATCGAGGGAACGAACGTCGTCGGGAGACGTAGCGAAACTCGTCACGTAGGGTCTAACGGGGAAACGAGAAATCCTCGGTCGGTGGACGCCCGGTGCGGGCGTCGCACGACCGACGAAAAAAAGTCAGCACAATTACAGAGTCTCTGGGCACAAAACCGCGATGCTTCGTCTACGTAGGCTATCGGGAGAAAGGCGAATTTGGGATCGTCCGAATATCTCGAAAGTTGCGTATCTTGTGAGTTTACTCGTCGCTCTTGACGCGTGTTGCGGTCGAACGGGTAAACGGCGGGCTTGGATGCTCGCTCGAATCTTGAGTCCAATCCCACCGGATCGTCCACGTGTGCGTAACATTTGGTTTAACGAAATTCCCACTGTCCCTATCTCCGACGACGAAGAACCATAATTTCCTTTAGATATCGTCAACGCAAGCATGAGCGAGCTACGTAAAATCTCTCGGTCGGTGGACGCCCGGTGCGGGCGTCGCACGACCGACGAAAAATTTCGCCCAATTTCAAGGTACCTGGGCACGTAGCTGCGCATTTTCCTCGACGCACGCCATCGAGGGAACGAACGTCGTCGGGAGACGTAGCGAAACTCGTCACGTAGGGTCTAACGGGGAAACGAGAAATCCTCGGTCGGTGGACGCCCGGTGCGGGCGTCGCACGACCGACGAAAAAAAGTCAGCACAATTACAGAGTCTCTGGGCACAAAACCGCGATGCTTCGTCTACGTAGGCTATCGGGAGAAAGGCGAATTTGGGATCGTCCGAATATCTCGAAAGTTGCGTATCTTGTGAGTTTACTCGTCGCTCTTGACGCGTGTTGCGGTCGAACGGGTAAACGGCGGGCTTGGATGCTCGCTCGAATCTTGAGTCCAATCCCACCGGATCGTCCACGTGTGCGTAACATTTGGTTTAACGAAATTCCCACTGTCCCTATCTCCGACGACGAAGAACCATAATTTCCTTTAGATATCGTCAACGCAAGCATGAGCGAGCTACGTAAAATCTCTCGGTCGGTGGACGCCCGGTGCGGGCGTCGCACGACCGACGAAAAATTTCGCCCAATTTCAAGGTACCTGGGCACGTAGCTGCGCATTTTCCTCGACGCACGCCATCGAGGGAACGAACGTCGTCGGGAGACGTAGCGAAACTCGTCACGTAGGGTCTAACGGGGAAACGAGAAATCCTCGGTCGGTGGACGCCCGGTGCGGGCGTCGCACGACCGACGAAAAAAAGTCAGCACAATTACAGAGTCTCTGGGCACAAAACCGCGATGCTTCGTCTACGTAGGCTATCGGGAGAAAGGCGAATTTGGGATCGTCCGAATATCTCGAAAGTTGCGTATCTTGTGAGTTTACTCGTCGCTCTTGACGCGTGTTGCGGTCGAACGGGTAAACGGCGGGCTTGGATGCTCGCTCGAATCTTGAGTCCAATCCCACCGGATCGTCCACGTGTGCGTAACATTTGGTTTAACGAAATTCCCACTGTCCCTATCTCCGACGACGAAGAACCATAATTTCCTTTAGATATCGTCAACGCAAGCATGAGCGAGCTACGTAAAATCTCTCGGTCGGTGGACGCCCGGTGCGGGCGTCGCACGACCGACGAAAAATTTCGCCCAATTTCAAGGTACCTGGGCACGTAGCTGCGCATTTTCCTCGACGCACGCCATCGAGGGAACGAACGTCGTCGGGAGACGTAGCGAAACTCGTCACGTAGGGTCTAACGGGGAAACGAGAAATCCTCGGTCGGTGGACGCCCGGTGCGGGCGTCGCACGACCGACGAAAAAAAGTCAGCACAATTACAGAGTCTCTGGGCACAAAACCGCGATGCTTCGTCTACGTAGGCTATCGGGAGAAAGGCGAATTTGGGATCGTCCGAATATCTCGAAAGTTGCGTATCTTGTGAGTTTACTCGTCGCTCTTGACGCGTGTTGCGGTCGAACGGGTAAACGGCGGGCTTGGATGCTCGCTCGAATCTTGAGTCCAATCCCACCGGATCGTCCACGTGTGCGTAACATTTGGTTTAACGAAATTCCCACTGTCCCTATCTCCGACGACGAAGAACCATAATTTCCTTTAGATATCGTCAACGCAAGCATGAGCGAGCTACGTAAAATCTCTCGGTCGGTGGACGCCCGGTGCGGGCGTCGCACGACCGACGAAAAATTTCGCCCAATTTCAAGGTACCTGGGCACGTAGCTGCGCATTTTCCTCGACGCACGCCATCGAGGGAACGAACGTCGTCGGGAGACGTAGCGAAACTCGTCACGTAGGGTCTAACGGGGAAACGAGAAATCCTCGGTCGGTGGACGCCCGGTGCGGGCGTCGCACGACCGACGAAAAAAAGTCAGCACAATTACAGAGTCTCTGGGCACAAAACCGCGACGCTTCGTCTACGTAGGCTATCGGGAGAAAGGCGAATTTGGGATCGTCCGAATATCTCGAAAGTTGCGTATCTTGTGAGTTTACTCGTCGCTCTTGACGCGTGTTGCGGTCGAACGGGTAAACGGCGGGCTTGGATGCTCGCTCGAATCTTGAGTCCAATCCCACCGGATCGTCCACGTGTGCGTAACATTTGGATTAACGAAATTCCCACTGTCCCTATCTCCGACGACGAAGAACCATAATTTCCTTTAGATATCGTCAACGCAAGCATGAGCGAGCTACGTAAAATCTCTCGGTCGGTGGACGCCCGGTGCGGGCGTCGCACGACCGACGAAATATTTCGCCCAATTTCAAGGTACCTGGGCACGTAGCTGCGCATTTTCCTCGACGCACGCCATCGAGGGAACGAACGTCGTCGGGAGACGTAGCGAAACTCGTCACGTAGGGTCTAACGGGGAAACGAGAAATCCTCGGTCGGTGGACGCCCGGTGCGGGCGTCGCACGACCGACGAAAAAAAGTCAGCACAATTACAGAGTCTCTGGGCACAAAACCGCGATGCTTCGTCTACGTAGGCTATCGGGAGAAAGGCGAATTTGGGATCGTCCGAATATCTCGAAAGTTGCGTATCTTGTGAGTTTACTCGTCGCTCTTGACGCGTGTTGCGGTCGAACGGGTAAACGGCGGGCTTGGATGCTCGCTCGAATCTTGAGTCCAATCCCACCGGATCGTCCACGTGTGCGTAACATTTGGTTTAACGAAATTCCCACTGTCCCTATCTCCGACGACGAAGAACCATAATTTCCTTTAGATATCGTCAACGCAAGCATGAGCGAGCTACGTAAAATCTCTCGGTCGGTGGACGCCCGGTGCGGGCGTCGCACGACCGACGAAAAATTTCGCCCAATTTCAAGGTACCTGGGCACGTAGCTGCGCATTTTCCTCGACGCACGCCATCGAGGGAACGAACGTCGTCGGGAGACGTAGCGAAACTCGTCACGTAGGGTCTAACGGGGAAACGAGAAATCCTCGGTCGGTGGACGCCCGGTGCGGGCGTCGCACGACCGACGAAAAAAAGTCAGCACAATTACAGAGTCTCTGGGCACAAAACCGCGATGCTTCGTCTACGTAGGCTATCGGGAGAAAGGCGAATTTGGGATCGTCCGAATATCTCGAAAGTTGCGTATCTTGTGAGTTTACTCGTCGCTCTTGACGCGTGTTGCGGTCGAACGGGTAAACGGCGGGCTTGGATGCTCGCTCGAATCTTGAGTCCAATCCCACCGGATCGTCCACGTGTGCGTAACATTTGGTTTAACGAAATTCCCACTGTCCCTATCTCCGACGACGAAGAACCATAATTTCCTTTAGATATCGTCAACGCAAGCATGAGCGAGCTACGTAAAATCTCTCGGTCGGTGGACGCCCGGTGCGGGCGTCGCACGACCGACGAAAAATTTCGCCCAATTTCAAGGTACCTGGGCACGTAGCTGCGCATTTTCCTCGACGCACGCCATCGAGGGAACGAACGTCGTCGGGAGACGTAGCGAAACTCGTCACGTAGGGTCTAACGGGGAAACGAGAAATCCTCGGTCGGTGGACGCCCGGTGCGGGCGTCGCACGACCGACGAAAAAAAGTCAGCACAATTACAGAGTCTCTGGGCACAAAACCGCGATGCTTCGTCTACGTAGGCTATCGGGAGAAAGGCGAATTTGGGATCGTCCGAATATCTCGAAAGTTGCGTATCTTGTGAGTTTACTCGTCGCTCTTGACGCGTGTTGCGGTCGAACGGGTAAACGGCGGGCTTGGATGCTCGCTCGAATCTTGAGTCCAATCCCACCGGATCGTCCACGTGTGCGTAACATTTGGTTTAACGAAATTCCCACTGTCCCTATCTCCGACGACGAAGAACCATAATTTCCTTTAGATATCGTCAACGCAAGCATGAGCGAGCTACGTAAAATCTCTCGGTCGGTGGACGCCCGGTGCGGGCGTCGCACGACCGACGAAAAATTTCGCCCAATTTCAAGGTACCTGGGCACGTAGCTGCGCATTTTCCTCGACGCACGCCATCGAGGGAACGAACGTCGTCGGGAGACGTAGCGAAACTCGTCACGTAGGGTCTAACGGGGAAACGAGAAATCCTCGGTCGGTGGACGCCCGGTGCGGGCGTCGCACGACCGACGAAAAAAAGTCAGCACAATTACAGAGTCTCTGGGCACAAAACCGCGACGCTTCGTCTACGTAGGCTATCGGGAGAAAGGCGAATTTGGGATCGTCCGAATATCTCGAAAGTTGCGTATCTTGTGAGTTTACTCGTCGCTCTTGACGCGTGTTGCGGTCGAACGGGTAAACGGCGGGCTTGGATGCTCGCTCGAATCTTGAGTCCAATCCCACCGGATCGTCCACGTGTGCGTAACATTTGGATTAACGAAATTCCCACTGTCCCTATCTCCGACGACGAAGAACCATAATTTCCTTTAGATATCGTCAACGCAAGCATGAGCGAGCTACGTAAAATCTCTCGGTCGGTGGACGCCCGGTGCGGGCGTCGCACGACCGACGAAATATTTCGCCCAATTTCAAGGTACCTGGGCACGTAGCTGCGCATTTTCCTCGACGCACGCCATCGAGGGAACGAACGTCGTCGGGAGACGTAGCGAAACTCGTCACGTAGGGTCTAACGGGGAAACGAGAAATCCTCGGTCGGTGGACGCCCGGTGCGGGCGTCGCACGACCGACGAAAAAAAGTCAGCACAATTACAGAGTCTCTGGGCACAAAACCGCGATGCTTCGTCTACGTAGGCTATCGGGAGAAAGGCGAATTTGGGATCGTCCGAATATCTCGAAAGTTGCGTATCTTGTGAGTTTACTCGTCGCTCTTGACGCGTGTTGCGGTCGAACGGGTAAACGGCGGGCTTGGATGCTCGCTCGAATCTTGAGTCCAATCCCACCGGATCGTCCACGTGTGCGTAACATTTGGTTTAACGAAATTCCCACTGTCCCTATCTCCGACGACGAAGAACCATAATTTCCTTTAGATATCGTCAACGCAAGCATGAGCGAGCTACGTAAAATCTCTCGGTCGGTGGACGCCCGGTGCGGGCGTCGCACGACCGACGAAAAATTTCGCCCAATTTCAAGGTACCTGGGCACGTAGCTGCGCATTTTCCTCGACGCACGCCATCGAGGGAACGAACGTCGTCGGGAGACGTAGCGAAACTCGTCACGTAGGGTCTAACGGGGAAACGAGAAATCCTCGGTCGGTGGACGCCCGGTGCGGGCGTCGCACGACCGACGAAAAAAAGTCAGCACAATTACAGAGTCTCTGGGCACAAAACCGCGACGCTTCGTCTACGTAGGCTATCGGGAGAAAGGCGAATTTGGGATCGTCCGAATATCTCGAAAGTTGCGTATCTTGTGAGTTTACTCGTCGCTCTTGACGCGTGTTGCGGTCGAACGGGTAAACGGCGGGCTTGGATGCTCGCTCGAATCTTGAGTCCAATCCCACCGGATCGTCCACGTGTGCGTAACATTTGGATTAACGAAATTCCCACTGTCCCTATCTCCGACGACGAAGAACCATAATTTCCTTTAGATATCGTCAACGCAAGCATGAGCGAGCTACGTAAAATCTCTCGGTCGGTGGACGCCCGGTGCGGGCGTCGCACGACCGACGAAATATTTCGCCCAATTTCAAGGTACCTGGGCACGTAGCTGCGCATTTTCCTCGACGCACGCCATCGAGGGAACGAACGTCGTCGGGAGACGTAGCGAAACTCGTCACGTAGGGTCTAACGGGGAAACGAGAAATCCTCGGTCGGTGGACGCCCGGTGCGGGCGTCGCACGACCGACGAAAAAAAGTCAGCACAATTACAGAGTCTCTGGGCACAAAACCGCGACGCTTCGTCTACGTAGGCTATCGGGAGAAAGGCGAATTTGGGATCGTCCGAATATCTCGAAAGTTGCGTATCTTGTGAGTTTACTCGTCGCTCTTGACGCGTGTTGCGGTCGAACGGGTAAACGGCGGGCTTGGATGCTCGCTCGAATCTTGAGTCCAATCCCACCGGATCGTCCACGTGTGCGTAACATTTGGATTAACGAAATTCCCACTGTCCCTATCTCCGACGACGAAGAACCATAATTTCCTTTAGATATCGTCAACGCAAGCATGAGCGAGCTACGTAAAATCTCTCGGTCGGTGGACGCCCGGTGCGGGCGTCGCACGACCGACGAAATATTTCGCCCAATTTCAAGGTACCTGGGCACGTAGCTGCGCATTTTCCTCGACGCACGCCATCGAGGGAACGAACGTCGTCGGGAGACGTAGCGAAACTCGTCTCGTAGGGTCTAACGGGGAAACGAGAAATCCTCGGTCGGTGGACGCCCCGTGCGGGCGTCGCACGACCGACGAAAAAATGTTTCATTTTCTCAGAATATTATCTTCGATAACTCCAACAGCTCTGCTAATGTATATTTTTGTACCCATTCGTCGTGCTTCGTCAAACGCGGACAGAAGCGAGCATAATCATTACAAATCTATTTATATCTGTCTTCCCCATGTATATTGATTTCAAGTTCTTCATTTCGATATTGTTGAATTATTATATTGTTCATATTGACAAAACGTAGATTAAAAATTGTCAAACTGTCCGAAGAACTTTGTTAACTCATCCTCCCTGCTCGTCAAGAGTGGAGCTTCGAGTTTTTCCCCCTTTACCGCCATGCTTAAGACCGCTCGGCTGCAGGCCAAGTTACGGCGCCCTCGTACTAGTATCAGAGAGTAAAAGGTCGTCGTCGTCGTCGTCGTCGACGACGACGAGTACAAAGTCAATGAGTTTTGTACTATGGGTATGTTTTCGTAAACATTTCTCCATGCCTTATACTGGATGCTATTAAATTTTTTTGTTTTCTCTCGTTCGGAGTGAAAAATATTTCGAAAAATTCGCCCAACGCAGCATGACCACGGGTCGGTGTCTATGACCGAATGGCCCTTTACGTGGTCGACGCCATAGGCGGTTTTAAACGAAAAATACGCGTTCTTCGTGAACGCAAATTTTACCGAGCATCGACTCACCCGTTACCGGGCGAGAACACACAACGAGAAACGTATGTTTCATACGATAGTGTCTCTGACGGGGGAAACAAAGTTTTTTCCGAGGCACTTCGAGTCGCTTTGTGAATGAATATTCCTAGCGTCGAGTATCTAAAAGTTGAGAGTGTTTGAAACGTAGCCGAATGCGGGTTAGCATTTTCATGATTGATTTTGTAATCCGTGGAAACTCTCTTATACGAGCGGGTTTCCGAAATAACAATACGGAAAGACAAGAGTGTTTGTCTTAAGAAAAGTAAAAGGGTCGTGATTCGCTGTTAATGCGGCGGATCGCACTCTACGAGAGCTCTCTCCGAGCTCATGGGCGTATTTGTATACGTTACACGAAGCTCCCTGGTTGATCCTGCCAGTAGTCATATGCTTGTCTCAAAGATTAAGCCATGCATGTCTCAGTACATGCCGTATTAAGGTGAAACCGCGAATGGCTCATTAAATCAGTTATGGTTCCTTAGATCGTACCCACATTTACTTGGATAACTGTGGTAA
>NW_025108613.1:0-2500 GCF_019457755.1 Venturia canescens | reverse complement strand
CGCTTGTACCAGCGACTTCGCTCGTCGCGTCTCCCTTAAATTATTTTAGGGTTGGCGGGCTTGCGAAACCGTCCTTGTCGACGATGCTCGAATTTTTAAGAACAAGATTTATGAATAATGCTGTTTGTAACGCACAAATATGTTATTATATGATTACCCTGAACGGTGGATCACTTGGCTCGTGGGTCGATGAAGAACGCAGCTAATTGCGCGTCAACTTGTGAACTGCAGGACACATGAACATCGACATTTCGAACGCACATTGCGGTCCACGGATACAATTCCCGGACCACGCCTGGCTGAGGGTCGTTTATGCATAAAATTTAGACTGCTCTCGCGATGATTTCGTCATCGCGTGTAGCGAATGTATTGGGCGTTCGTTGACCCCATGCCCTTGTACAAAAGGGGGTGCGCGTCTGCGTCGCTTGAAATAACGCGCTCTCCCGCAAGTCTCGGAGATCGAGTCCCTTCGATCCGGATTTCGTGAGCCAGCGTGTGCGAATCGCGAATTCATTTTCTCCCTTTGCCGGGGAGAAGTTCAAATCTATTCGCATTCGCCCGCGATACTCTATGAGAATCGAGCACAACCAAATGGCCGTTCCTTGAATTTTTCGAGTCGAGCGTGTGCGGAGATGATGGGAAAAGAGAGAGAGGTGGGGCATGCCCCCCCGGACCGTGTTGTCCGTCGTTGTTTTTTTTTTTCCATTCTCGTGCGCAATTCGCCGCTACTTTGATAAGTGAGCAGACACGCCGCCGCCGAACGGCCGGTCGATCGAGTTCCGGAGCTAATTGTTAGTTTTTAAAGGACAGATACTGACCGGATCGCTCGCGCAACGGGGGCGAGCCCGCATGTAGCGTGTTTTTAAAGAATTGTTCGCACATACGAGAATCGGAAGGTGTCATTTGATGAAAGAAAAACAGCGTGGTTCGAGCACGTGGTTCGGTGGTTGGGTAATCGAACGCGAAATGTTTCCACTTTGATTTTCACTCGTCTCGAACTGATCGCATCGCTCTTCCGCCAATGAAAAATTCATACGGAGAGAGAAATGTGTGTTGTGTATGTTGTTATATAAACATCGTACCAGGCACCCACGGATGTGTTGGAATTCTCATGGTTTTGAATAAAATCGACGACCTCAGAGCAGGCGAGACTACCCGCTGAATTTAAGCATATTACTAAGCGGAGGAAAAGAAACTAACCAGGATTTCCTTAGTAGCTGCGAGCGAACAGGAAATAGCCCAGCACTGAATCCCGCGGCACTGCCGCTGGGAAATGTAGTGTTCGGGAGGATCCACTTATCCCGGGGCGTATGCTCGAGTCCAAGTCCATCTTGAATGGGGCCAATTACCCGTAGAGGGTGCCAGGCCTGTAGCGACCGAGACGCGTTTCGGGAGGATCTCTCCTTAGAGTCGGGTTGCTTGAGAGTGCAGCTCTAAGTGGGTGGTAAACTCCATCTAAGGCTAAATACGACCACGAGACCGATAGCGAACAAGTACCGTGAGGGAAAGTTGAAAAGAACTTTGAAGAGAGAGTTCAAGAGTACGTGAAACCGTTCAGGGGTAAACCTGAGAAACCCAAAAGTTCGAATGGAGAGATTCATCGTCAGCGATCCTGGCAATTGTACGGTTCGCGATGTCAGGGACCTCGGTCCCGCGGCACGCGTCCGTATGATTTTTTTGCCGGGTGTCGTCGTCGTGCACTTCTCCCCTAGTAGGACGTCGACGCGACCCGTTGGGTGTCGGTCTACGACCCGGGTGGGAGCCTGTCATGTGTTACGCTTCACGGCGTCATGTGGCAGACCCCCGGTTGTCCGACCAGCTGCCCGGCGGTACTCGCACGGTATTGAGTCGCAATTTGAACTGCGTCCGGCCCGCCGCAAGCGAGGCCAGTGTTTCCCGGATGTACGGACTTAGCGCCGTCACCGGGCCTGGCCAGCTGTTGGCCGGCGGTGTCCTGGGACTGGCTCTAAATACCGGTCGGCGACGCTACTGCTTTGGGTACTTTCAGGACCCGTCTTGAAACACGGACCAAGGAGTCTAACATGTGCGCGAGTCATTGGGATCTGTTAAGCCTAAAGGCGCAATGAAAGTGAAGGTAGGCCTTGCGCCAACCGAGGGAGGATGGGCCGCGTCACGATGCGGTTCCGCACTCCCGGGGCGTCTCGTTCTCATTGCGAGAAGAGGCGCACCCAGAGCGTACACGTTGGGACCCGAAAGATGGTGAACTATGCCTGGTCAGGACGAAGTCAGGGGAAACCCTGATGGAGGTCCGTAGCGATTCTGACGTGCAAATCGATCGTCGGAACTGGGTATAGGGGCGAAAGACTAATCGAACCATCTAGTAGCTGGTTCCCTCCGAAGTTTCCCTCAGGATAGCTGGCACTCGCGTGTTCTAAGAACTTATGCGAGTCTCATCTGGTAAAGCGAATGATTAGAGGCCTTGGGGCCGAAACGACCTCAACCTATTCTCAAACTTTAAATGGGTGAGATCTCTGGCTTA
>NW_025108612.1:32500-34148 GCF_019457755.1 Venturia canescens | reverse complement strand
CATCGAGGGAACGAACGTCGTCGGGAGACGTAGCGAAACTCGTCACGTAGGGTCTAACGGGGAAACGAGAAATCCTCGGTCGGTGGACGCCCGGTGCGGGCGTCGCACGACCGACGAAAAAAAGTCAGCACAATTACAGAGTCTCTGGGCACAAAACCGCGATGCTTCGTCTACGTAGGCTATCGGGAGAAAGGCGAATTTGGGATCGTCCGAATATCTCGAAAGTTGCGTATCTTGTGAGTTTACTCGTCGCTCTTGACGCGTGTTGCGGTCGAACGGGTAAACGGCGGGCTTGGATGCTCGCTCGAATCTTGAGTCCAATCCCACCGGATCGTCCACGTGTGCGTAACATTTGGTTTAACGAAATTCCCACTGTCCCTATCTCCGACGACGAAGAACCATAATTTCCTTTAGATATCGTCAACGCAAGCATGAGCGAGCTACGTAAAATCTCTCGGTCGGTGGACGCCCGGTGCGGGCGTCGCACGACCGACGAAAAATTTCGCCCAATTTCAAGGTACCTGGGCACGTAGCTGCGCATTTTCCTCGACGCACGCCATCGAGGGAACGAACGTCGTCGGGAGACGTAGCGAAACTCGTCACGTAGGGTCTAACGGGGAAACGAGAAATCCTCGGTCGGTGGACGCCCGGTGCGGGCGTCGCACGACCGACGAAAAAAAGTCAGCACAATTACAGAGTCTCTGGGCACAAAACCGCGACGCTTCGTCTACGTAGGCTATCGGGAGAAAGGCGAATTTGGGATCGTCCGAATATCTCGAAAGTTGCGTATCTTGTGAGTTTACTCGTCGCTCTTGACGCGTGTTGCGGTCGAACGGGTAAACGGCGGGCTTGGATGCTCGCTCGAATCTTGAGTCCAATCCCACCGGATCGTCCACGTGTGCGTAACATTTGGATTAACGAAATTCCCACTGTCCCTATCTCCGACGACGAAGAACCATAATTTCCTTTAGATATCGTCAACGCAAGCATGAGCGAGCTACGTAAAATCTCTCGGTCGGTGGACGCCCGGTGCGGGCGTCGCACGACCGACGAAATATTTCGCCCAATTTCAAGGTACCTGGGCACGTAGCTGCGCATTTTCCTCGACGCACGCCATCGAGGGAACGAACGTCGTCGGGAGACGTAGCGAAACTCGTCACGTAGGGTCTAACGGGGAAACGAGAAATCCTCGGTCGGTGGACGCCCGGTGCGGGCGTCGCACGACCGACGAAAAAAAGTCAGCACAATTACAGAGTCTCTGGGCACAAAACCGCGACGCTTCGTCTACGTAGGCTATCGGGAGAAAGGCGAATTTGGGATCGTCCGAATATCTCGAAAGTTGCGTATCTTGTGAGTTTACTCGTCGCTCTTGACGCGTGTTGCGGTCGAACGGGTAAACGGCGGGCTTGGATGCTCGCTCGAATCTTGAGTCCAATCCCACCGGATCGTCCACGTGTGCGTAACATTTGGATTAACGAAATTCCCACTGTCCCTATCTCCGACGACGAAGAACCATAATTTCCTTTAGATATCGTCAACGCAAGCATGAGCGAGCTACGTAAAATCTCTCGGTCGGTGGACGCCCGGTGCGGGCGTCGCACGACCGACGAAATATTTCGCCCAATTTCAAGGTACCTGGGCACGTAGC
>NW_025108612.1:22500-27500 GCF_019457755.1 Venturia canescens | reverse complement strand
CGTGTGCGGAGATGATGGGAAAAGAGAGAGAGGTGGGGCATGCCCCCCCGGACCGTGTTGTCCGTCGTTGTTTTTTTTTTTCCATTCTCGTGCGCAATTCGCCGCTACTTTGATAAGTGAGCAGACACGCCGCCGCCGAACGGCCGGTCGATCGAGTTCCGGAGCTAATTGTTAGTTTTTAAAGGACAGATACTGACCGGATCGCTCGCGCAACGGGGGCGAGCCCGCATGTAGCGTGTTTTTAAAGAATTGTTCGCACATACGAGAATCGGAAGGTGTCATTTGATGAAAGAAAAACAGCGTGGTTCGAGCACGTGGTTCGGTGGTTGGGTAATCGAACGCGAAATGTTTCCACTTTGATTTTCACTCGTCTCGAACTGATCGCATCGCTCTTCCGCCAATGAAAAATTCATACGGAGAGAGAAATGTGTGTTGTGTATGTTGTTATATAAACATCGTACCAGGCACCCACGGATGTGTTGGAATTCTCATGGTTTTGAATAAAATCGACGACCTCAGAGCAGGCGAGACTACCCGCTGAATTTAAGCATATTACTAAGCGGAGGAAAAGAAACTAACCAGGATTTCCTTAGTAGCTGCGAGCGAACAGGAAATAGCCCAGCACTGAATCCCGCGGCACTGCCGCTGGGAAATGTAGTGTTCGGGAGGATCCACTTATCCCGGGGCGTATGCTCGAGTCCAAGTCCATCTTGAATGGGGCCAATTACCCGTAGAGGGTGCCAGGCCTGTAGCGACCGAGACGCGTTTCGGGAGGATCTCTCCTTAGAGTCGGGTTGCTTGAGAGTGCAGCTCTAAGTGGGTGGTAAACTCCATCTAAGGCTAAATACGACCACGAGACCGATAGCGAACAAGTACCGTGAGGGAAAGTTGAAAAGAACTTTGAAGAGAGAGTTCAAGAGTACGTGAAACCGTTCAGGGGTAAACCTGAGAAACCCAAAAGTTCGAATGGAGAGATTCATCGTCAGCGATCCTGGCAATTGTACGGTTCGCGATGTCAGGGACCTCGGTCCCGCGGCACGCGTCCGTATGATTTTTTTGCCGGGTGTCGTCGTCGTGCACTTCTCCCCTAGTAGGACGTCGCGACCCGTTGGGTGTCGGTCTACGACCCGGGTGGGAGCCTGTCATGTGTTACGCTTCACGGCGTCATGTGGCAGACCCCCGGTTGTCCGACCAGCTGCCCGGCGGTACTCGCACGGTATTGAGTCGCAATTTGAACTGCGTCCGGCCCGCCGCAAGCGAGGCCAGTGTTTCCCGGATGTACGGACTTAGCGCCGTCACCGGGCCTGGCCAGCTGTTGGCCGGCGGTGTCCTGGGACTGGCTCTAAATACCGGTCGGCGACGCTACTGCTTTGGGTACTTTCAGGACCCGTCTTGAAACACGGACCAAGGAGTCTAACATGTGCGCGAGTCATTGGGATCTGTTAAGCCTAAAGGCGCAATGAAAGTGAAGGTAGGCCTTGCGCCAACCGAGGGAGGATGGGCCGCGTCACGATGCGGTTCCGCACTCCCGGGGCGTCTCGTTCTCATTGCGAGAAGAGGCGCACCCAGAGCGTACACGTTGGGACCCGAAAGATGGTGAACTATGCCTGGTCAGGACGAAGTCAGGGGAAACCCTGATGGAGGTCCGTAGCGATTCTGACGTGCAAATCGATCGTCGGAACTGGGTATAGGGGCGAAAGACTAATCGAACCATCTAGTAGCTGGTTCCCTCCGAAGTTTCCCTCAGGATAGCTGGCACTCGCGTGTTCTAAGAACTTATGCGAGTCTCATCTGGTAAAGCGAATGATTAGAGGCCTTGGGGCCGAAACGACCTCAACCTATTCTCAAACTTTAAATGGGTGAGATCTCTGGCTTGCTTGAACTGTGAAGCCATGAGATTTCGGATCAGAGTGCCAAGTGGGCCAATTTTGGTAAGCAGAACTGGCGCTGTGGGATGAACCAAACGCAGAGTTAAGGCGCCTAAGTCGACGCTTATGGGATACCATGAAAGGCGTTGGTTGCTTAGGACAGCAGGACGGTGGCCATGGAAGTCGGAATCCGCTAAGGAGTGTGTAACAACTCACCTGCCGAAGCAACTAGCCCTGAAAATGGATGGCGCTGAAGCGTCGGGCCTATACTCTGCCGTCAGTGGCAAGTGAGGCGGTCGGCTTTGTTCTCAGAGTCACCGTCATGAAGCCCTGACGAGTAGGAGGGTCGCGGCGGTGTGCGCAGAAGGGTCTGGGCGTGAGCCTGCCTGGAGCCGCCGTCGGTGCAGATCTTGGTGGTAGTAGCAAATACTCCAGCGAGGCCCTGGAGGACTGACGTGGAGAAGGGTTTCGTGTGAACAGCCGTTGCACACGAGTCAGTCGATCCTAAGCCCTAGGAGAAATCCTATGTTGATGATGGTGTTGAAGTCATTATGTTTTTTTATTTTATAATAATAACAAGACACACACCCATTGGGCGAAAGGGAATCCGGTTCCTATTCCGGAACCCGGCAGCGGAACCGTATACAATTCGGGCCCTCGTAAGAGAGTTCGTCGGGGTAACCCAAAATGACCTGGAGACGCCGTCGGGAGATCCGGGAAGAGTTTTCTTTTCTGTATAAGCGTTCGAGTTCCCTGGAAACCTCTAGCAGGGAGATAGGGTTTGGAACGCGAAGAGCACCGCAGTTGCGGCGGTGTCCGGATCTTCCCCTCGGACCTTGAAAATCCAGGAGAGGGCCACGTGGAGGTGTCGCGCCGGTTCGTACCCATATCCGCAGCAGGTCTCCAAGGTAAAGAGCCTCTAGTCGATAGACTAATGTAGGTAAGGGAAGTCGGCAAATTGGATCCGTAACTTCGGAATAAGGATTGGCTCTGAGGAGCGGGGCGCGTCGGGCTTGTTAGGGAAGCGGGTTTGGCT
Organism: Venturia canescens; assembly: GCF_019457755.1. NCBI lineage: Eukaryota > Metazoa > Arthropoda > Insecta > Hymenoptera > Ichneumonidae > Venturia > Venturia canescens. Next base: position 24,596 of record NW_025108612.1, on the reverse strand, counting down.
AACGTGCCGGGCCTGGGCGAGGTGAAAGCGGGTTGCCTTACGCAAGTATGCGTAGCCTGTTGGATCCGAGCTCGGTCCCGTGCCTTGGCCTCCCGCGGATCTTCCTTGCTGCGAGGCTTCTTTGACGGCTCACGCCGTCTTGGTCGTCCTCTTCGGCCGCCATTCAACGCTCAGCTCAGAACTGGCACGGACTAGGGGAATCCGACTGTCTAATTAAAACAAAGCATTGCGATGGCCCTCGCGGGTGTTGACGCAATGTGATTTCTGCCCAGTGCTCTGAATGTCAACGTGAAGAAATTCAAGCAAGCGCGGGTAAACGGCGGGAGTAACTATGACTCTCTTAAGAGTCTTAGTTCTCCTGCATTGAACGCGAAGTTTCCCGCTCGGGTGTGACGACCCCGCTTTAGCCCAGTTGGTCGACCGGAACCGGCGACGTGGTCCGAGTCTGCAAAGAGGAGGGCTGCCGAACCAATCCGGAGGAGTGATGTCCCGCCACATGGGCTCCTCCGATTTTATAGATGCATAAAGCATCAGTACTTCGAGATAAGTAGTATGGGGCGAATAGATCATTTTATCGTGCCCGAAGGAAGCAATGCGCGTCGAATCTAAATTCTTCTAAGACAAGCAATGCGCGTCAATCCATCGACTACTACGCTAAGTCCCAATGAACTGAGGAGATACTCAAGACATCGAGCATCGAAGAGGCCGCATAAGATCGCGTGCTATTTACCGAGTGGCTGCAGGCCAAGGGCACTATCGACGGTATATGCAGTGTTTTACACTTGGGGGGATATTAATCTCGAAGGGGAATGAAGACCACTAGTCTCGTACTGAGAGGTCAAGCGGAAAGTCCGCTCACCGGGATAGTCCGATGAAAACTATACTTGTATAAGGCGAATAACATATCGTAGCGACATTACGACGCCTCATAAGTCACACTTGAGCAGTGTACGACTTACTTATGACGTTCTATGGCAATCTAGGCAAACGACTCATCATTTGGTACATTAGTGTCTAAGCTTAGCAAAACACCCCAAAGGAACAAAATAATGGCACAAGCAAATAATTTAAGCCTCGGACTGGTAAGATCACGTTCCAATCGAACCAGAGCGGGTACTCCCGTTAGTGAGGGAACAGTTGTTGACGACCCAGGCGAGAACTCGGACAATGAGAGAGGAGAAACTTTGGAGATCGTTGTACCCATCGATCAGGCAAACACGCGATGTAGTAAATGTGCTCGACGTGGCAGTCGAAGAATCTTTAACAACTTAAAAGATCTAAACGAGCATATGGCTAAAGACCACCCTCTTTTGAGGGTGGTTTTTATTTGCCATTTTTGTGGTAGAAAGTGCCCAAGTAAGCACAGCTGGGACTGCCACAGGCCAAAATGTCCGGGCGCTCCTGTTGCAAACGACCGGCAACACAAGTGCGATCATTGTGCGAGGTCCTTTAACACCAGAGTAGGGCTCTCGCAGCACGAAAGGCACGAGCATCCACGAGCAAGAAATGAGCAAAGAGAGGCACAAGCCAATCGGCAACGTGGCCAAGGCGGAAGACCTGCCCATGTGTGGTCTCAAGAAGAAACCGCACTCCTCATCGAGCTAGATGAGAGATTTCGAAATGCTCGTTTTCCTAATAAGGAAATACAACGGTTTTTGCCCAACAAAACATTCAAACAGATCGGGGAAAAACGAAGACGCATCCCAAGAGATGTGCCAGAAGCAATTGAGATCGTTTCTGACAGCGACTCCGATAATGACGAAGAGGAGGAGGTTTTTCATGACGCGGAGGAAACCCAAGAACCCCTAGATTTAACTTTTAACAACTTGACGACGCAAGAGGAAGAGGACGATCAGTCCATTGACGAATGGCAAACGGCCATGGACGAGTTTATACTCGCCATTGAACCAAATGAGAACAATAAGTTCCGAGAAAGCACGAACAGGCTCAAACAAATCTGGCAAGAGCATAAAAACGCTCAAGAGTCACTCGAGCACCAGATTAATGCATTCGTCAACGAGCTAAACGTCGTTTTAATCGGGGTGGACAAAGCTCAGCCAAATGGCGAGCAGAGAAATCGGCGCAATGCTCAAGAA
>NW_025108612.1:0-17500 GCF_019457755.1 Venturia canescens | reverse complement strand
ATTATCGAGCAGTCAACGAATGACGTCGCACGACCGACGAAAAAAAGTCAGCACAATTACAGAGTCTCTGGGCACAAAACCGCGATGTCCCTATCTCCGACGACGAAGAACCATAATTTCCTTTAGATATCGTCAACGCAAGCATGAGCGAGCTACGTAAAATCTCTCGGTCGGTGGACGCCCGGTGCGGGCGTCGCACGACCGACGAAATATTTCGCCCAATTTCAAGGTACCTGGGCACGTAGCTGCGCATTTTCCTCGACGCACGCCATCGAGGGAACGAACGTCGTCGGGAGACGTAGCGAAACTCGTCACGTAGGGTCTAACGGGGAAACGAGAAATCCTCGGTCGGTGGACGCCCGGTGCGGGCGTCGCACGACCGACGAAAAAAAGTCAGCACAATTACAGAGTCTCTGGGCACAAAACCGCGATGCTTCGTCTACGTAGGCTATCGGGAGAAACGCGAATTTGGGATCGTCCGAATATCTCGAAAGTTGCGTATCTTGTGAGTTTACTCGTCGCTCTTGACGCGTGTTGCGGTCGAACGGGTAAACGGCGGGCTTGGATGCTCGCTCGAATCTTGAGTCCAATCCCACCGGATCGTCCACGTGTGCGTAACATTTGGTTTAACGAAATTCCCACTGTCCCTATCTCCGACGACGAAGAACCATAATTTCCTTTAGATATCGTCAACGCAAGCATGAGCGAGCTACGTAAAATCTCTCGGTCGGTGGACGCCCGGTGCGGGCGTCGCACGACCGACGAAATATTTCGCCCAATTTCAAGGTACCTGGGCACGTAGCTGCGCATTTTCCTCGACGCACGCCATCGAGGGAACGAACGTCGTCGGGAGACGTAGCGAAACTCGTCACGTAGGGTCTAACGGGGAAACGAGAAATCCTCGGTCGGTGGACGCCCGGTGCGGGCGTCGCACGACCGACGAAAAAAAGTCAGCACAATTACAGAGTCTCTGGGCACAAAACCGCGATGCTTCGTCTACGTAGGCTATCGGGAGAAAGGCGAATTTGGGATCGTCCGAATATCTCGAAAGTTGCGTATCTTGTGAGTTTACTCGTCGCTCTTGACGCGTGTTGCGGTCGAACGGGTAAACGGCGGGCTTGGATGCTCGCTCGAATCTTGAGTCCAATCCCACCGGATCGTCCACGTGTGCGTAACATTTGGTTTAACGAAATTCCCACTGTCCCTATCTCCGACGACGAAGAACCATAATTTCCTTTAGATATCGTCAACGCAAGCATGAGCGAGCTACGTAAAATCTCTCGGTCGGTGGACGCCCGGTGCGGGCGTCGCACGACCGACGAAAAATTTCGCCCAATTTCAAGGTACCTGGGCACGTAGCTGCGCATTTTCCTCGACGCACGCCATCGAGGGAACGAACGTCGTCGGGAGACGTAGCGAAACTCGTCACGTAGGGTCTAACGGGGAAACGAGAAATCCTCGGTCGGTGGACGCCCGGTGCGGGCGTCGCACGACCGACGAAAAAAAGTCAGCACAATTACAGAGTCTCTGGGCACAAAACCGCGATGCTTCGTCTACGTAGGCTATCGGGAGAAAGGCGAATTTGGGATCGTCCGAATATCTCGAAAGTTGCGTATCTTGTGAGTTTACTCGTCGCTCTTGACGCGTGTTGCGGTCGAACGGGTAAACGGCGGGCTTGGATGCTCGCTCGAATCTTGAGTCCAATCCCACCGGATCGTCCACGTGTGCGTAACATTTGGTTTAACGAAATTCCCACTGTCCCTATCTCCGACGACGAAGAACCATAATTTCCTTTAGATATCGTCAACGCAAGCATGAGCGAGCTACGTAAAATCTCTCGGTCGGTGGACGCCCGGTGCGGGCGTCGCACGACCGACGAAATATTTCGCCCAATTTCAAGGTACCTGGGCACGTAGCTGCGCATTTTCCTCGACGCACGCCATCGAGGGAACGAACGTCGTCGGGAGACGTAGCGAAACTCGTCACGTAGGGTCTAACGGGGAAACGAGAAATCCTCGGTCGGTGGACGCCCGGTGCGGGCGTCGCACGACCGACGAAAAAAAGTCAGCACAATTACAGAGTCTCTGGGCACAAAACCGCGATGCTTCGTCTACGTAGGCTATCGGGAGAAAGGCGAATTTGGGATCGTCCGAATATCTCGAAAGTTGCGTATCTTGTGAGTTTACTCGTCGCTCTTGACGCGTGTTGCGGTCGAACGGGTAAACGGCGGGCTTGGATGCTCGCTCGAATCTTGAGTCCAATCCCACCGGATCGTCCACGTGTGCGTAACATTTGGTTTAACGAAATTCCCACTGTCCCTATCTCCGACGACGAAGAACCATAATTTCCTTTAGATATCGTCAACGCAAGCATGAGCGAGCTACGTAAAATCTCTCGGTCGGTGGACGCCCGGTGCGGGCGTCGCACGACCGACGAAAAATTTCGCCCAATTTCAAGGTACCTGGGCACGTAGCTGCGCATTTTCCTCGACGCACGCCATCGAGGGAACGAACGTCGTCGGGAGACGTAGCGAAACTCGTCACGTAGGGTCTAACGGGGAAACGAGAAATCCTCGGTCGGTGGACGCCCGGTGCGGGCGTCGCACGACCGACGAAAAAAAGTCAGCACAATTACAGAGTCTCTGGGCACAAAACCGCGACGCTTCGTCTACGTAGGCTATCGGGAGAAAGGCGAATTTGGGATCGTCCGAATATCTCGAAAGTTGCGTATCTTGTGAGTTTACTCGTCGCTCTTGACGCGTGTTGCGGTCGAACGGGTAAACGGCGGGCTTGGATGCTCGCTCGAATCTTGAGTCCAATCCCACCGGATCGTCCACGTGTGCGTAACATTTGGATTAACGAAATTCCCACTGTCCCTATCTCCGACGACGAAGAACCATAATTTCCTTTAGATATCGTCAACGCAAGCATGAGCGAGCTACGTAAAATCTCTCGGTCGGTGGACGCCCGGTGCGGGCGTCGCACGACCGACGAAATATTTCGCCCAATTTCAAGGTACCTGGGCACGTAGCTGCGCATTTTCCTCGACGCACGCCATCGAGGGAACGAACGTCGTCGGGAGACGTAGCGAAACTCGTCACGTAGGGTCTAACGGGGAAACGAGAAATCCTCGGTCGGTGGACGCCCGGTGCGGGCGTCGCACGACCGACGAAAAAAAGTCAGCACAATTACAGAGTCTCTGGGCACAAAACCGCGATGCTTCGTCTACGTAGGCTATCGGGAGAAAGGCGAATTTGGGATCGTCCGAATATCTCGAAAGTTGCGTATCTTGTGAGTTTACTCGTCGCTCTTGACGCGTGTTGCGGTCGAACGGGTAAACGGCGGGCTTGGATGCTCGCTCGAATCTTGAGTCCAATCCCACCGGATCGTCCACGTGTGCGTAACATTTGGTTTAACGAAATTCCCACTGTCCCTATCTCCGACGACGAAGAACCATAATTTCCTTTAGATATCGTCAACGCAAGCATGAGCGAGCTACGTAAAATCTCTCGGTCGGTGGACGCCCGGTGCGGGCGTCGCACGACCGACGAAAAATTTCGCCCAATTTCAAGGTACCTGGGCACGTAGCTGCGCATTTTCCTCGACGCACGCCATCGAGGGAACGAACGTCGTCGGGAGACGTAGCGAAACTCGTCACGTAGGGTCTAACGGGGAAACGAGAAATCCTCGGTCGGTGGACGCCCGGTGCGGGCGTCGCACGACCGACGAAAAAAAGTCAGCACAATTACAGAGTCTCTGGGCACAAAACCGCGATGCTTCGTCTACGTAGGCTATCGGGAGAAAGGCGAATTTGGGATCGTCCGAATATCTCGAAAGTTGCGTATCTTGTGAGTTTACTCGTCGCTCTTGACGCGTGTTGCGGTCGAACGGGTAAACGGCGGGCTTGGATGCTCGCTCGAATCTTGAGTCCAATCCCACCGGATCGTCCACGTGTGCGTAACATTTGGTTTAACGAAATTCCCACTGTCCCTATCTCCGACGACGAAGAACCATAATTTCCTTTAGATATCGTCAACGCAAGCATGAGCGAGCTACGTAAAATCTCTCGGTCGGTGGACGCCCGGTGCGGGCGTCGCACGACCGACGAAAAATTTCGCCCAATTTCAAGGTACCTGGGCACGTAGCTGCGCATTTTCCTCGACGCACGCCATCGAGGGAACGAACGTCGTCGGGAGACGTAGCGAAACTCGTCACGTAGGGTCTAACGGGGAAACGAGAAATCCTCGGTCGGTGGACGCCCGGTGCGGGCGTCGCACGACCGACGAAAAAAAGTCAGCACAATTACAGAGTCTCTGGGCACAAAACCGCGATGCTTCGTCTACGTAGGCTATCGGGAGAAAGGCGAATTTGGGATCGTCCGAATATCTCGAAAGTTGCGTATCTTGTGAGTTTACTCGTCGCTCTTGACGCGTGTTGCGGTCGAACGGGTAAACGGCGGGCTTGGATGCTCGCTCGAATCTTGAGTCCAATCCCACCGGATCGTCCACGTGTGCGTAACATTTGGTTTAACGAAATTCCCACTGTCCCTATCTCCGACGACGAAGAACCATAATTTCCTTTAGATATCGTCAACGCAAGCATGAGCGAGCTACGTAAAATCTCTCGGTCGGTGGACGCCCGGTGCGGGCGTCGCACGACCGACGAAAAATTTCGCCCAATTTCAAGGTACCTGGGCACGTAGCTGCGCATTTTCCTCGACGCACGCCATCGAGGGAACGAACGTCGTCGGGAGACGTAGCGAAACTCGTCACGTAGGGTCTAACGGGGAAACGAGAAATCCTCGGTCGGTGGACGCCCGGTGCGGGCGTCGCACGACCGACGAAAAAAAGTCAGCACAATTACAGAGTCTCTGGGCACAAAACCGCGACGCTTCGTCTACGTAGGCTATCGGGAGAAAGGCGAATTTGGGATCGTCCGAATATCTCGAAAGTTGCGTATCTTGTGAGTTTACTCGTCGCTCTTGACGCGTGTTGCGGTCGAACGGGTAAACGGCGGGCTTGGATGCTCGCTCGAATCTTGAGTCCAATCCCACCGGATCGTCCACGTGTGCGTAACATTTGGATTAACGAAATTCCCACTGTCCCTATCTCCGACGACGAAGAACCATAATTTCCTTTAGATATCGTCAACGCAAGCATGAGCGAGCTACGTAAAATCTCTCGGTCGGTGGACGCCCGGTGCGGGCGTCGCACGACCGACGAAATATTTCGCCCAATTTCAAGGTACCTGGGCACGTAGCTGCGCATTTTCCTCGACGCACGCCATCGAGGGAACGAACGTCGTCGGGAGACGTAGCGAAACTCGTCACGTAGGGTCTAACGGGGAAACGAGAAATCCTCGGTCGGTGGACGCCCGGTGCGGGCGTCGCACGACCGACGAAAAAAAGTCAGCACAATTACAGAGTCTCTGGGCACAAAACCGCGATGCTTCGTCTACGTAGGCTATCGGGAGAAAGGCGAATTTGGGATCGTCCGAATATCTCGAAAGTTGCGTATCTTGTGAGTTTACTCGTCGCTCTTGACGCGTGTTGCGGTCGAACGGGTAAACGGCGGGCTTGGATGCTCGCTCGAATCTTGAGTCCAATCCCACCGGATCGTCCACGTGTGCGTAACATTTGGTTTAACGAAATTCCCACTGTCCCTATCTCCGACGACGAAGAACCATAATTTCCTTTAGATATCGTCAACGCAAGCATGAGCGAGCTACGTAAAATCTCTCGGTCGGTGGACGCCCGGTGCGGGCGTCGCACGACCGACGAAAAATTTCGCCCAATTTCAAGGTACCTGGGCACGTAGCTGCGCATTTTCCTCGACGCACGCCATCGAGGGAACGAACGTCGTCGGGAGACGTAGCGAAACTCGTCACGTAGGGTCTAACGGGGAAACGAGAAATCCTCGGTCGGTGGACGCCCGGTGCGGGCGTCGCACGACCGACGAAAAAAAGTCAGCACAATTACAGAGTCTCTGGGCACAAAACCGCGATGCTTCGTCTACGTAGGCTATCGGGAGAAAGGCGAATTTGGGATCGTCCGAATATCTCGAAAGTTGCGTATCTTGTGAGTTTACTCGTCGCTCTTGACGCGTGTTGCGGTCGAACGGGTAAACGGCGGGCTTGGATGCTCGCTCGAATCTTGAGTCCAATCCCACCGGATCGTCCACGTGTGCGTAACATTTGGTTTAACGAAATTCCCACTGTCCCTATCTCCGACGACGAAGAACCATAATTTCCTTTAGATATCGTCAACGCAAGCATGAGCGAGCTACGTAAAATCTCTCGGTCGGTGGACGCCCGGTGCGGGCGTCGCACGACCGACGAAAAATTTCGCCCAATTTCAAGGTACCTGGGCACGTAGCTGCGCATTTTCCTCGACGCACGCCATCGAGGGAACGAACGTCGTCGGGAGACGTAGCGAAACTCGTCACGTAGGGTCTAACGGGGAAACGAGAAATCCTCGGTCGGTGGACGCCCGGTGCGGGCGTCGCACGACCGACGAAAAAAAGTCAGCACAATTACAGAGTCTCTGGGCACAAAACCGCGATGCTTCGTCTACGTAGGCTATCGGGAGAAAGGCGAATTTGGGATCGTCCGAATATCTCGAAAGTTGCGTATCTTGTGAGTTTACTCGTCGCTCTTGACGCGTGTTGCGGTCGAACGGGTAAACGGCGGGCTTGGATGCTCGCTCGAATCTTGAGTCCAATCCCACCGGATCGTCCACGTGTGCGTAACATTTGGTTTAACGAAATTCCCACTGTCCCTATCTCCGACGACGAAGAACCATAATTTCCTTTAGATATCGTCAACGCAAGCATGAGCGAGCTACGTAAAATCTCTCGGTCGGTGGACGCCCGGTGCGGGCGTCGCACGACCGACGAAAAATTTCGCCCAATTTCAAGGTACCTGGGCACGTAGCTGCGCATTTTCCTCGACGCACGCCATCGAGGGAACGAACGTCGTCGGGAGACGTAGCGAAACTCGTCACGTAGGGTCTAACGGGGAAACGAGAAATCCTCGGTCGGTGGACGCCCGGTGCGGGCGTCGCACGACCGACGAAAAAAAGTCAGCACAATTACAGAGTCTCTGGGCACAAAACCGCGACGCTTCGTCTACGTAGGCTATCGGGAGAAAGGCGAATTTGGGATCGTCCGAATATCTCGAAAGTTGCGTATCTTGTGAGTTTACTCGTCGCTCTTGACGCGTGTTGCGGTCGAACGGGTAAACGGCGGGCTTGGATGCTCGCTCGAATCTTGAGTCCAATCCCACCGGATCGTCCACGTGTGCGTAACATTTGGATTAACGAAATTCCCACTGTCCCTATCTCCGACGACGAAGAACCATAATTTCCTTTAGATATCGTCAACGCAAGCATGAGCGAGCTACGTAAAATCTCTCGGTCGGTGGACGCCCGGTGCGGGCGTCGCACGACCGACGAAATATTTCGCCCAATTTCAAGGTACCTGGGCACGTAGCTGCGCATTTTCCTCGACGCACGCCATCGAGGGAACGAACGTCGTCGGGAGACGTAGCGAAACTCGTCACGTAGGGTCTAACGGGGAAACGAGAAATCCTCGGTCGGTGGACGCCCGGTGCGGGCGTCGCACGACCGACGAAAAAAAGTCAGCACAATTACAGAGTCTCTGGGCACAAAACCGCGATGCTTCGTCTACGTAGGCTATCGGGAGAAAGGCGAATTTGGGATCGTCCGAATATCTCGAAAGTTGCGTATCTTGTGAGTTTACTCGTCGCTCTTGACGCGTGTTGCGGTCGAACGGGTAAACGGCGGGCTTGGATGCTCGCTCGAATCTTGAGTCCAATCCCACCGGATCGTCCACGTGTGCGTAACATTTGGTTTAACGAAATTCCCACTGTCCCTATCTCCGACGACGAAGAACCATAATTTCCTTTAGATATCGTCAACGCAAGCATGAGCGAGCTACGTAAAATCTCTCGGTCGGTGGACGCCCGGTGCGGGCGTCGCACGACCGACGAAAAATTTCGCCCAATTTCAAGGTACCTGGGCACGTAGCTGCGCATTTTCCTCGACGCACGCCATCGAGGGAACGAACGTCGTCGGGAGACGTAGCGAAACTCGTCACGTAGGGTCTAACGGGGAAACGAGAAATCCTCGGTCGGTGGACGCCCGGTGCGGGCGTCGCACGACCGACGAAAAAAAGTCAGCACAATTACAGAGTCTCTGGGCACAAAACCGCGATGCTTCGTCTACGTAGGCTATCGGGAGAAAGGCGAATTTGGGATCGTCCGAATATCTCGAAAGTTGCGTATCTTGTGAGTTTACTCGTCGCTCTTGACGCGTGTTGCGGTCGAACGGGTAAACGGCGGGCTTGGATGCTCGCTCGAATCTTGAGTCCAATCCCACCGGATCGTCCACGTGTGCGTAACATTTGGTTTAACGAAATTCCCACTGTCCCTATCTCCGACGACGAAGAACCATAATTTCCTTTAGATATCGTCAACGCAAGCATGAGCGAGCTACGTAAAATCTCTCGGTCGGTGGACGCCCGGTGCGGGCGTCGCACGACCGACGAAAAATTTCGCCCAATTTCAAGGTACCTGGGCACGTAGCTGCGCATTTTCCTCGACGCACGCCATCGAGGGAACGAACGTCGTCGGGAGACGTAGCGAAACTCGTCACGTAGGGTCTAACGGGGAAACGAGAAATCCTCGGTCGGTGGACGCCCGGTGCGGGCGTCGCACGACCGACGAAAAAAAGTCAGCACAATTACAGAGTCTCTGGGCACAAAACCGCGATGCTTCGTCTACGTAGGCTATCGGGAGAAAGGCGAATTTGGGATCGTCCGAATATCTCGAAAGTTGCGTATCTTGTGAGTTTACTCGTCGCTCTTGACGCGTGTTGCGGTCGAACGGGTAAACGGCGGGCTTGGATGCTCGCTCGAATCTTGAGTCCAATCCCACCGGATCGTCCACGTGTGCGTAACATTTGGTTTAACGAAATTCCCACTGTCCCTATCTCCGACGACGAAGAACCATAATTTCCTTTAGATATCGTCAACGCAAGCATGAGCGAGCTACGTAAAATCTCTCGGTCGGTGGACGCCCGGTGCGGGCGTCGCACGACCGACGAAAAATTTCGCCCAATTTCAAGGTACCTGGGCACGTAGCTGCGCATTTTCCTCGACGCACGCCATCGAGGGAACGAACGTCGTCGGGAGACGTAGCGAAACTCGTCACGTAGGGTCTAACGGGGAAACGAGAAATCCTCGGTCGGTGGACGCCCGGTGCGGGCGTCGCACGACCGACGAAAAAAAGTCAGCACAATTACAGAGTCTCTGGGCACAAAACCGCGATGCTTCGTCTACGTAGGCTATCGGGAGAAAGGCGAATTTGGGATCGTCCGAATATCTCGAAAGTTGCGTATCTTGTGAGTTTACTCGTCGCTCTTGACGCGTGTTGCGGTCGAACGGGTAAACGGCGGGCTTGGATGCTCGCTCGAATCTTGAGTCCAATCCCACCGGATCGTCCACGTGTGCGTAACATTTGGTTTAACGAAATTCCCACTGTCCCTATCTCCGACGACGAAGAACCATAATTTCCTTTAGATATCGTCAACGCAAGCATGAGCGAGCTACGTAAAATCTCTCGGTCGGTGGACGCCCGGTGCGGGCGTCGCACGACCGACGAAAAATTTCGCCCAATTTCAAGGTACCTGGGCACGTAGCTGCGCATTTTCCTCGACGCACGCCATCGAGGGAACGAACGTCGTCGGGAGACGTAGCGAAACTCGTCACGTAGGGTCTAACGGGGAAACGAGAAATCCTCGGTCGGTGGACGCCCGGTGCGGGCGTCGCACGACCGACGAAAAAAAGTCAGCACAATTACAGAGTCTCTGGGCACAAAACCGCGACGCTTCGTCTACGTAGGCTATCGGGAGAAAGGCGAATTTGGGATCGTCCGAATATCTCGAAAGTTGCGTATCTTGTGAGTTTACTCGTCGCTCTTGACGCGTGTTGCGGTCGAACGGGTAAACGGCGGGCTTGGATGCTCGCTCGAATCTTGAGTCCAATCCCACCGGATCGTCCACGTGTGCGTAACATTTGGATTAACGAAATTCCCACTGTCCCTATCTCCGACGACGAAGAACCATAATTTCCTTTAGATATCGTCAACGCAAGCATGAGCGAGCTACGTAAAATCTCTCGGTCGGTGGACGCCCGGTGCGGGCGTCGCACGACCGACGAAATATTTCGCCCAATTTCAAGGTACCTGGGCACGTAGCTGCGCATTTTCCTCGACGCACGCCATCGAGGGAACGAACGTCGTCGGGAGACGTAGCGAAACTCGTCACGTAGGGTCTAACGGGGAAACGAGAAATCCTCGGTCGGTGGACGCCCGGTGCGGGCGTCGCACGACCGACGAAAAAAAGTCAGCACAATTACAGAGTCTCTGGGCACAAAACCGCGATGCTTCGTCTACGTAGGCTATCGGGAGAAAGGCGAATTTGGGATCGTCCGAATATCTCGAAAGTTGCGTATCTTGTGAGTTTACTCGTCGCTCTTGACGCGTGTTGCGGTCGAACGGGTAAACGGCGGGCTTGGATGCTCGCTCGAATCTTGAGTCCAATCCCACCGGATCGTCCACGTGTGCGTAACATTTGGTTTAACGAAATTCCCACTGTCCCTATCTCCGACGACGAAGAACCATAATTTCCTTTAGATATCGTCAACGCAAGCATGAGCGAGCTACGTAAAATCTCTCGGTCGGTGGACGCCCGGTGCGGGCGTCGCACGACCGACGAAAAATTTCGCCCAATTTCAAGGTACCTGGGCACGTAGCTGCGCATTTTCCTCGACGCACGCCATCGAGGGAACGAACGTCGTCGGGAGACGTAGCGAAACTCGTCACGTAGGGTCTAACGGGGAAACGAGAAATCCTCGGTCGGTGGACGCCCGGTGCGGGCGTCGCACGACCGACGAAAAAAAGTCAGCACAATTACAGAGTCTCTGGGCACAAAACCGCGACGCTTCGTCTACGTAGGCTATCGGGAGAAAGGCGAATTTGGGATCGTCCGAATATCTCGAAAGTTGCGTATCTTGTGAGTTTACTCGTCGCTCTTGACGCGTGTTGCGGTCGAACGGGTAAACGGCGGGCTTGGATGCTCGCTCGAATCTTGAGTCCAATCCCACCGGATCGTCCACGTGTGCGTAACATTTGGATTAACGAAATTCCCACTGTCCCTATCTCCGACGACGAAGAACCATAATTTCCTTTAGATATCGTCAACGCAAGCATGAGCGAGCTACGTAAAATCTCTCGGTCGGTGGACGCCCGGTGCGGGCGTCGCACGACCGACGAAATATTTCGCCCAATTTCAAGGTACCTGGGCACGTAGCTGCGCATTTTCCTCGACGCACGCCATCGAGGGAACGAACGTCGTCGGGAGACGTAGCGAAACTCGTCACGTAGGGTCTAACGGGGAAACGAGAAATCCTCGGTCGGTGGACGCCCGGTGCGGGCGTCGCACGACCGACGAAAAAAAGTCAGCACAATTACAGAGTCTCTGGGCACAAAACCGCGATGCTTCGTCTACGTAGGCTATCGGGAGAAAGGCGAATTTGGGATCGTCCGAATATCTCGAAAGTTGCGTATCTTGTGAGTTTACTCGTCGCTCTTGACGCGTGTTGCGGTCGAACGGGTAAACGGCGGGCTTGGATGCTCGCTCGAATCTTGAGTCCAATCCCACCGGATCGTCCACGTGTGCGTAACATTTGGTTTAACGAAATTCCCACTGTCCCTATCTCCGACGACGAAGAACCATAATTTCCTTTAGATATCGTCAACGCAAGCATGAGCGAGCTACGTAAAATCTCTCGGTCGGTGGACGCCCGGTGCGGGCGTCGCACGACCGACGAAAAATTTCGCCCAATTTCAAGGTACCTGGGCACGTAGCTGCGCATTTTCCTCGACGCACGCCATCGAGGGAACGAACGTCGTCGGAGACGTAGCGAAACTCGTCACGTAGGGTCTAACGGGGAAACGAGAAATCCTCGGTCGGTGGACGCCCGGTGCGGGCGTCGCACGACCGACGAAAAAAAGTCAGCACAATTACAGAGTCTCTGGGCACAAAACCGCGATGCTTCGTCTACGTAGGCTATCGGGAGAAAGGCGAATTTGGGATCGTACCGAATATCTCGAAAGTTGCGTATCTTGTGAGTTTACTCGTCGCTCTTGACGCGTGTTGCGGTCGAACGGGTAAACGGCGGGCTTGGATGCTCGCTCGAATCTTGAGTCCAATCCCACCGGATCGTCCACGTGTGCGTAACATTTGGTTTAACGAAATTCCCACTGTCCCTATCTCCGACGACGAAGAACCATAATTTCCTTTAGATATCGTCAACGCAAGCATGAGCGAGCTACGTAAAATCTCTCGGTCGGTGGACGCCCGGTGCGGGCGTCGCACGACCGACGAAAAATTTCGCCCAATTTCAAGGTACCTGGGCACGTAGCTGCGCATTTTCCTCGACGCACGCCATCGAGGGAACGAACGTCGTCGGGAGACGTAGCGAAACTCGTCACGTAGGGTCTAACGGGGAAACGAGAAATCCTCGGTCGGTGGACGCCCGGTGCGGGCGTCGCACGACCGACGAAAAAAAGTCAGCACAATTACAGAGTCTCTGGGCACAAAACCGCGACGCTTCGTCTACGTAGGCTATCGGGAGAAAGGCGAATTTGGGATCGTCCGAATATCTCGAAAGTTGCGTATCTTGTGAGTTTACTCGTCGCTCTTGACGCGTGTTGCGGTCGAACGGGTAAACGGCGGGCTTGGATGCTCGCTCGAATCTTGAGTCCAATCCCACCGGATCGTCCACGTGTGCGTAACATTTGGATTAACGAAATTCCCACTGTCCCTATCTCCGACGACGAAGAACCATAATTTCCTTTAGATATCGTCAACGCAAGCATGAGCGAGCTACGTAAAATCTCTCGGTCGGTGGACGCCCGGTGCGGGCGTCGCACGACCGACGAAATATTTCGCCCAATTTCAAGGTACCTGGGCACGTAGCTGCGCATTTTCCTCGACGCACGCCATCGAGGGAACGAACGTCGTCGGGAGACGTAGCGAAACTCGTCACGTAGGGTCTAACGGGGAAACGAGAAATCCTCGGTCGGTGGACGCCCGGTGCGGGCGTCGCACGACCGACGAAAAAAAAGTCAGCACAATTACAGAGTCTCTGGGCACAAAACCGCGATGCTTCGTCTACGTAGGCTATCGGGAGAAAGGCGAATTTGGGATCGTCCGAATATCTCGAAAGTTGCGTATCTTGTGAGTTTACTCGTCGCTCTTGACGCGTGTTGCGGTCGAACGGGTAAACGGCGGGCTTGGATGCTCGCTCGAATCTTGAGTCCAATCCCACCGGATCGTCCACGTGTGCGTAACATTTGGTTTAACGAAATTCCCACTGTCCCTATCTCCGACGACGAAGAACCATAATTTCCTTTAGATATCGTCAACGCAAGCATGAGCGAGCTACGTAAAATCTCTCGGTCGGTGGACGCCCGGTGCGGGCGTCGCACGACCGACGAAAAATTTCGCCCAATTTCAAGGTACCTGGGCACGTAGCTGCGCATTTTCCTCGACGCACGCCATCGAGGGAACGAACGTCGTCGGGAGACGTAGCGAAACTCGTCACGTAGGGTCTAACGGGGAAACGAGAAATCCTCGGTCGGTGGACGCCCGGTGCGGGCGTCGCACGACCGACGAAAAAAAAGTCAGCACAATTACAGAGTCTCTGGGCACAAAACCGCGATGCTTCGTCTACGTAGGCTATCGGGAGAAAGGCGAATTTGGGATCGTCCGAATATCTCGAAAGTTGCGTATCTTGTGAGTTTACTCGTCGCTCTTGACGCGTGTTGCGGTCGAACGGGTAAACGGCGGGCTTGGATGCTCGCTCGAATCTTGAGTCCAATCCCACCGGATCGTCCACGTGTGCGTAACATTTGGTTTAACGAAATTCCCACTGTCCCTATCTCCGACGACGAAGAACCATAATTTCTTTAGATATCGTCAACGCAAGCATGAGCGAGCTACGTAAAATCTCTCGGTCGGTGGACGCCCGGTGCGGGCGTCGCACGACCGACGAAAAATTTCGCCCAATTTCAAGGTACCTGGGCACGTAGCTGCGCATTTTCCTCGACGCACGCCATCGAGGGAACGAACGTCGTCGGGAGACGTAGCGAAACTCGTCACGTAGGGTCTAACGGGGAAACGAGAAATCCTCGGTCGGTGGACGCCCGGTGCGGGCGTCGCACGACCGACGAAAAAAAGTCAGCACAATTACAGAGTCTCTGGGCACAAAACCGCGATGCTTCGTCTACGTAGGCTATCGGGAGAAAGGCGAATTTGGGATCGTCCGAATATCTCGAAAGTTGCGTATCTTGTGAGTTTACTCGTCGCTCTTGACGCGTGTTGCGGTCGAACGGGTAAACGGCGGGCTTGGATGCTCGCTCGAATCTTGAGTCCAATCCCACCGGATCGTCCACGTGTGCGTAACATTTGGTTTAACGAAATTCCCACTGTCCCTATCTCCGACGACGAAGAACCATAATTTCCTTTAGATATCGTCAACGCAAGCATGAGCGAGCTACGTAAAATCTCTCGGTCGGTGGACGCCCGGTGCGGGCGTCGCACGACCGACGAAAAATTTCGCCCAATTTCAAGGTACCTGGGCACGTAGCTGCGCATTTTCCTCGACGCACGCCATCGAGGGAACGAACGTCGTCGGGAGACGTAGCGAAACTCGTCACGTAGGGTCTAACGGGGAAACGAGAAATCCTCGGTCGGTGGACGCCCGGTGCGGGCGTCGCACGACCGACGAAAAAAAGTCAGCACAATTACAGAGTCTCTGGGCACAAAACCGCGACGCTTCGTCTACGTAGGCTATCGGGAGAAAGGCGAATTTGGGATCGTCCGAATATCTCGAAAGTTGCGTATCTTGTGAGTTTACTCGTCGCTCTTGACGCGTGTTGCGGTCGAACGGGTAAACGGCGGGCTTGGATGCTCGCTCGAATCTTGAGTCCAATCCCACCGGATCGTCCACGTGTGCGTAACATTTGGATTAACGAAATTCCCACTGTCCCTATCTCCGACGACGAAGAACCATAATTTCCTTTAGATATCGTCAACGCAAGCATGAGCGAGCTACGTAAAATCTCTCGGTCGGTGGACGCCCGGTGCGGGCGTCGCACGACCGACGAAATATTTCGCCCAATTTCAAGGTACCTGGGCACGTAGCTGCGCATTTTCCTCGACGCACGCCATCGAGGGAACGAACGTCGTCGGGAGACGTAGCGAAACTCGTCACGTAGGGTCTAACGGGGAAACGAGAAATCCTCGGTCGGTGGACGCCCGGTGCGGGCGTCGCACGACCGACGAAAAAAAGTCAGCACAATTACAGAGTCTCTGGGCACAAAACCGCGATGCTTCGTCTACGTAGGCTATCGGGAGAAAGGCGAATTTGGGATCGTCCGAATATCTCGAAAGTTGCGTATCTTGTGAGTTTACTCGTCGCTCTTGACGCGTGTTGCGGTCGAACGGGTAAACGGCGGGCTTGGATGCTCGCTCGAATCTTGAGTCCAATCCCACCGGATCGTCCACGTGTGCGTAACATTTGGTTTAACGAAATTCCCACTGTCCCTATCTCCGACGACGAAGAACCATAATTTCCTTTAGATATCGTCAACGCAAGCATGAGCGAGCTACGTAAAATCTCTCGGTCGGTGGACGCCCGGTGCGGGCGTCGCACGACCGACGAAAAATTTCGCCCAATTTCAAGGTACCTGGGCACGTAGCTGCGCATTTTCCTCGACGCACGCCATCGAGGGAACGAACGTCGTCGGGAGACGTAGCGAAACTCGTCACGTAGGGTCTAACGGGGAAACGAGAAATCCTCGGTCGGTGGACGCCCGGTGCGGGCGTCGCACGACCGACGAAAAAAAGTCAGCACAATTACAGAGTCTCTGGGCACAAAACCGCGATGCTTCGTCTACGTAGGCTATCGGGAGAAAGGCGAATTTGGGATCGTCCGAATATCTCGAAAGTTGCGTATCTTGTGAGTTTACTCGTCGCTCTTGACGCGTGTTGCGGTCGAACGGGTAAACGGCGGGCTTGGATGCTCGCTCGAATCTTGAGTCCAATCCCACCGGATCGTCCACGTGTGCGTAACATTTGGTTTAACGAAATTCCCACTGTCCCTATCTCCGACGACGAAGAACCATAATTTCCTTTAGATATCGTCAACGCAAGCATGAGCGAGCTACGTAAAATCTCTCGGTCGGTGGACGCCCGGTGCGGGCGTCGCACGACCGACGAAAAATTTCGCCCAATTTCAAGGTACCTGGGCACGTAGCTGCGCATTTTCCTCGACGCACGCCATCGAGGGAACGAACGTCGTCGGGAGACGTAGCGAAACTCGTCACGTAGGGTCTAACGGGGAAACGAGAAATCCTCGGTCGGTGGACGCCCGGTGCGGGCGTCGCACGACCGACGAAAAAAAGTCAGCACAATTACAGAGTCTCTGGGCACAAAACCGCGATGCTTCGTCTACGTAGGCTATCGGGAGAAAGGCGAATTTGGGATCGTCCGAATATCTCGAAAGTTGCGTATCTTGTGAGTTTACTCGTCGCTCTTGACGCGTGTTGCGGTCGAACGGGTAAACGGCGGGCTTGGATGCTCGCTCGAATCTTGAGTCCAATCCCACCGGATCGTCCACGTGTGCGTAACATTTGGTTTAACGAAATTCCCACTGTCCCTATCTCCGACGACGAAGAACCATAATTTCCTTTAGATATCGTCAACGCAAGCATGAGCGAGCTACGTAAAATCTCTCGGTCGGTGGACGCCCGGTGCGGGCGTCGCACGACCGACGAAATATTTCGCCCAATTTCAAGGTACCTGGGCACGTAGCTGCGCATTTTCCTCGACGCACGCCATCGAGGGAACGAACGTCGTCGGGAGACGTAGCGAAACTCGTCACGTAGGGTCTAACGGGGAAACGAGAAATCCTCGGTCGGTGGACGCCCGGTGCGGGCGTCGCACGACCGACGAAAAAAAGTCAGCACAATTACAGAGTCTCTGGGCACAAAACCGCGACGCTTCGTCTACGTAGGCTATCGGGAGAAAGGCGAATTTGGGATCGTCCGAATATCTCGAAAGTTGCGTATCTTGTGAGTTTACTCGTCGCTCTTGACGCGTGTTGCGGTCGAACGGGTAAACGGCGGGCTTGGATGCTCGCTCGAATCTTGAGTCCAATCCCACCGGATCGTCCACGTGTGCGTAACATTTGGATTAACGAAATTCCCACTGTCCCTATCTCCGACGACGAAGAACCATAATTTCCTTTAGATATCGTCAACGCAAGCATGAGCGAGCTACGTAAAATCTCTCGGTCGGTGGACGCCCGGTGCGGGCGTCGCACGACCGACGAAATATTTCGCCCAATTTCAAGGTA
>NW_025108611.1:12500-28918 GCF_019457755.1 Venturia canescens | reverse complement strand
TCGCACGACCGACGAAAAATTTCGCCCAATTTCAAGGTACCTGGGCACGTAGCTGCGCATTTTCCTCGACGCACGCCTTCGAGGGAACGAACGTCGTCGGGAGACGTAGCGAAACTCGTCACGTAGGGTCTAACGGGGAAACGAGAAATCCTCGGTCGGTGGACGCCCGGTGCGGCGTCGCACGACCGACGAAAAAAAGTCAGCACAATTACAGAGTCTCTGGGCACAAAACCGCGATGCTTCGTCTACGTAGGCTATCGGGAGAAAGGCGAATTTGGGATCGTCCGAATATCTCGAAAGTTGCGTATCTTGTGAGTTTACTCGTCGCTCTTGACGCGTGTTGCGGTCGAACGGGTAAACGGCGGGCTTGGATGCTCGCTCGAATCTTGAGTCCAATCCCACCGGATCGTCCACGTGTGCGTAACATTTGGTTTAACGAAATTCCCACTGTCCCCTATCTCCGACGACGAAGAACCATAATTTCCTTTAGATATCGTCAACGCAAGCATGAGCGAGCTACGTAAAATCTCTCGGTCGGTGGACGCCCGGTGCGGGCGTCGCACGACCGACGAAAAATTTCGCCCAATTTCAAGGTACCTGGCACGTAGCTGCGCATTTTCCTCGACGCACGCCATCGAGGGAACGAACGTCGTCGGGAGACGTAGCGAAACTCGTCACGTAGGGTCTAACGGGGAAACGAGAAATCCTCGGTCGGTGGACGCCCGGTGCGGGCGTCGCACGACCGACGAAAAAAAGTCAGCACAATTACAGAGTCTCTGGGCACAAAAACCGCGATGCTTCGTCTACGTAGGCTATCGGGAGAAAGGCGAATTTGGGATCGTCCGAATATCTCGAAAGTTGCGTATCTTGTGAGTTTTACTCGTCGCTCTTGACGCGTGTTGCGGTCGAACGGGTAAACGGCGGGCTTGGATGCTCGCTCGAATCTTGAGTCCAATCCCACCGGATCGTCCACGTGTGCGTAACATTTGGTTTAACGAAATTCCCACTGTCCCTATCTCCGACGACGAAGAACCATAATTTCCTTTAGATATCGTCAACGCAAGCATGAGCGAGCTACGTAAAATCTCTCGGTCGGTGGACGCCCGGTGCGGGGCTCGCACGACCGACGAAAAATTTCGCCCAATTTCAAGGTACCTGGGCACGTAGCTGCGCATTTTCCTCGACGCACGCCATCGAGGGAACGAACGTCGTCGGGAGACGTAGCGAAACTCGTCACGTAGGGTCTAACGGGGAAACGAGAAATCCTCGGTCGGTGGACGCCCGGTGCGGGCGTCGCACGACCGACGAAAAAAAGTCAGCACAATTACAGAGTCTCTGGGCACAAAACCGCGACGCTTCGTCTACGTAGGCTATCGGGAGAAAGGCGAATTTGGGATCGTCCGAATATCTCGAAAGTTGCGTATCTTGTGAGTTTACTCGTCGCTCTTGACGCGTGTTGCGGTCGAACGGGTAAACGGCGGGCTTGGATGCTCGCTCGAATCTTGAGTCCAATCCCACCGGATCGTCCACGTGTGCGTAACATTTGGATTAACGAAATTCCCACTGTCCCTATCTCCGACGACGAAGAACCATAATTTCCTTTAGATATCGTCAACGCAAGCATGAGCGAGCTACGTAAAATCTCTCGGTCGGTGGACGCCCGGTGCGGGCGTCGCACGACCGACGAAATATTTCGCCCAATTTCAAGGTACCTGGGCACGTAGCTGCGCATTTTCCTCGACGCACGCCATCGAGGGAACGAACGTCGTCGGGAGACGTAGCGAAACTCGTCACGTAGGGTCTAACGGGGAAACGAGAAATCCTCGGTCGGTGGACGCCCGGTGCGGGCGTCGCACGACCGACGAAAAAAAGTCAGCACAATTACAGAGTCTCTGGGCACAAAACCGCGATGCTTCGTCTACGTAGGCTATCGGGAGAAAGGCGAATTTGGGATCGTCCGAATATCTCGAAAGTTGCGTATCTTGTGAGGTTTACTCGTCGCTCTTGAACGCGTGTTGCGGTCGAACGGGTAAACGGCGGGCTTGGATGCTCGCTCGAATCTTGAGTCCAATCCCACCGGATCGTCCCACGTGTGCGTAACATTTGGTTTAACGAAATTCCCACTGTCCCTATCTCCGACGACGAAGAACCATAATTTCCTTTAGATATCGTCAACGCAAGCATGAGCGAGCTACGTAAAATCTCTCGGTCGGTGGACGCCCGGTGCGGGCGTCGCACGACCGACGAAAAATTTCGCCCAATTTCAAGGTACCTGGGCACGTAGCTGCGCATTTTCCTCGACGCACGCCATCGAGGGAACGAACGTCGTCGGGAGACGTAGCGAAACTCGTCACGTAGGGTCTAACGGGGGAAACGAGAAATCCTCGGTCGGTGGACGCCCGGTGCGGGCGTCGCACGACCGACGAAAAAAAAGTCAGCACAATTACAGAGTCTCTGGGCACAAAACCGCGACGCTTCGTCTACGTAGGCTATCGGGAGAAAGGCGAATTTGGGATCGTCCGAATATCTCGAAAGTTGCGTATCTTGTGAGTTTACTCGTCGCTCTTGACGCGTGTTGCGGTCGAACGGGTAAACGGCGGGCTTGGATGCTCGCTCGAATCTTGAGTCCAATCCCACCGGATCGTCCACGTGTGCGTAACATTTGGATTAACGAAATTCCCACTGTCCCTATCTCCGACGACGAAGAACCATAATTTCCTTTAGATATCGTCAACGCAAGCATGAGCGAGCTACGTAAAATCTCTCGGTCGGTGGACGCCCGGTGCGGGCGTCCGCACGACCGACGAAAAATTTCGCCCAATTTCAAGGTACCTGGGCACGTAGCTGCGCATTTTCCTCGACGCACGCCATCGAGGGAACGAACGTCGTCGGGAGACGTAGCGAAACTCGTCACGTAGGGTCTAACGGGGAAACGAGAAATCCTCGGTCGGTGGACGCCCGGTGCGGGCGTCGCACGACCGACGAAAAAAAGTCAGCACAATTACAGAGTCTCTGGGCACAAAACCGCGATGCTTCGTCTACGTAGGCTATCGGGAGAAAGGCGAATTTGGGATCGTCCGAATATCTCGAAAGTTGCGTATCTTGTGAGTTTACTCGTCGCTCTTGACGCGTGTTGCGGTCGAACGGGTAAACGGCGGGCTTGGATGCTCGCTCGAATCTTGAGTCCAATCCCACCGGATCGTCCACGTGTGCGTAACATTTGGTTTAACGAAATTCCCACTGTCCCTATCTCCGACGACGAAGAACCATAATTTCCTTTAGATATCGTCAACGCAAGCATGAGCGAGCTACGTAAAATCTCTCGGTCGGTGGACGCCCGGTGCGGGCGTCGCACGACCGACGAAAAATTTCGCCCAATTTCAAGGTACCTGGGCACGTAGCTGCGCATTTTCCTCGACGCACGCCATCGAGGGAACGAACGTCGTCGGGAGACGTAGCGAAACTCGTCACGTAGGGTCTAACGGGGAAACGAGAAATCCTCGGTCGGTGGACGCCCGGTGCGGGCGTCGCACGACCGACGAAAAAAAGTCAGCACAATTACAGAGTCTCTGGGCACAAAACCGCGACGCTTCGTCTACGTAGGCTATCGGGAGAAAGGCGAATTTGGGATCGTCCGAATATCTCGAAAGTTGCGTATCTTGTGAGTTTACTCGTCGCTCTTGACGCGTGTTGCGGTCGAACGGGTAAACGGCGGGCTTGGATGCTCGCTCGAATCTTGAGTCCAATCCCACCGGATCGTCCACGTGTGCGTAACATTTGGATTAACGAAATTCCCACTGTCCCTATCTCCGACGACGAAGAACCATAATTTCCTTTAGATATCGTCAACGCAAGCATGAGCGAGCTACGTAAAATCTCTCGGTCGGTGGACGCCCGGTGCGGGCGTCGCACGACCGACGAAATATTTCGCCCAATTTCAAGGTACCTGGGCACGTAGCTGCGCATTTTCCTCGACGCACGCCATCGAGGGAACGAACGTCGTCGGGAGACGTAGCGAAACTCGTCACGTAGGGTCTAACGGGGAAACGAGAAATCCTCGGTCGGTGGACGCCCGGTGCGGGCGTCGCACGACCGACGAAAAAAAGTCAGCACAATTACAGAGTCTCTGGGCACAAAACCGCGATGCTTCGTCTACGTAGGCTATCGGGAGAAAGGCGAATTTGGGATCGTCCGAATATCTCGAAAGTTGCGTATCTTGTGAGTTTACTCGTCGCTCTTGACGCGTGTTGCGGTCGAACGGGTAAACGGCGGGCTTGGATGCTCGCTCGAATCTTGAGTCCAATCCCACCGGATCGTCCACGTGTGCGTAACATTTGGTTTAACGAAATTCCCACTGTCCCTATCTCCGACGACGAAGAACCATAATTTCCTTTAGATATCGTCAACGCAAGCATGAGCGAGCTACGTAAAATCTCTCGGTCGGTGGAACGCCCGGTGCGGGCGTCGCACGACCGACGAAAAATTTCGCCCAATTTCAAGGTACCTGGGCACGTAGCTGCGCATTTTCCTCGACGCACGCCATCGAGGGAACGAACGTCGTCGGGAGACGTAGCGAAACTCGTCACGTAGGGTCTAACGGGGAAACGAGAAATCCTCGGTCGGTGGACGCCCGGTGCGGGCGTCGCACGACCGACGAAAAAAAGTCAGCACAATTACAGAGTCTCTGGGCACAAAACCGCGATGCTTCGTCTACGTAGGCTATCGGGAGAAAGGCGAATTTGGGATCGTCCGAATATCTCGAAAGTTGCGTATCTTGTGAGTTTACTCGTCGCTCTTGACGCGTGTTGCGGTCGAACGGGTAAACGGCGGGCTTGGATGCTCGCTCGAATCTTGAGTCCAATCCCACCGGATCGTCCACGTGTGCGTAACATTTGGTTTAACGAAATTCCCACTGTCCCTATCTCCGACGACGAAGAACCATAATTTCCTTTAGATATCGTCAACGCAAGCATGAGCGAGCTACGTAAAATCTCTCGGTCGGTGGACGCCCGGTGCGGGCGTCGCACGACCGACGAAAAATTTCGCCCAATTTCAAGGTACCTGGGCACGTAGCTGCGCATTTTCCTCGACGCACGCCATCGAGGGAACGAACGTCGTCGGGAGACGTAGCGAAACTCGTCACGTAGGGTCTAACGGGGAAACGAGAAATCCTCGGTCGGTGGACGCCCGGTGCGGGCGTCGCACGACCGACGAAAAAAAGTCAGCACAATTACAGAGTCTCTGGGCACAAAACCGCGATGCTTCGTCTACGTAGGCTATCGGGAGAAAGGCGAATTTGGGATCGTCCGAATATCTCGAAAGTTGCGTATCTTGTGAGTTTACTCGTCGCTCTTGACGCGTGTTGCGGTCGAACGGGTAAACGGCGGGCTTGGATGCTCGCTCGAATCTTGAGTCCAATCCCACCGGATCGTCCACGTGTGCGTAACATTTGGTTTAACGAAATTCCCACTGTCCCTATCTCCGACGACGAAGAACCATAATTTCCTTTAGATATCGTCAACGCAAGCATGAGCGAGCTACGTAAAATCTCTCGGTCGGTGGACGCCCGGTGCGGGCGTCGCACGACCGACGAAAAATTTCGCCCAATTTCAAGGTACCTGGGCACGTAGCTGCGCATTTTCCTCGACGCACGCCATCGAGGGAACGAACGTCGTCGGGAGACGTAGCGAAACTCGTCACGTAGGGTCTAACGGGGAAACGAGAAATCCTCGGTCGGTGGACGCCCGGTGCGGGCGTCGCACGACCGACGAAAAAAAGTCAGCACAATTACAGAGTCTCTGGGCACAAAACCGCGACGCTTCGTCTACGTAGGCTATCGGGAGAAAGGCGAATTTGGGATCGTCCGAATATCTCGAAAGTTGCGTATCTTGTGAGTTTACTCGTCGCTCTTGACGCGTGTTGCGGTCGAACGGGTAAACGGCGGGCTTGGATGCTCGCTCGAATCTTGAGTCCAATCCCACCGGATCGTCCACGTGTGCGTAACATTTGGATTAACGAAATTCCCACTGTCCCTATCTCCGACGACGAAGAACCATAATTTCCTTTAGATATCGTCAACGCAAGCATGAGCGAGCTACGTAAAATCTCTCGGTCGGTGGACGCCCGGTGCGGGCGTCGCACGACCGACGAAATATTTCGCCCAATTTCAAGGTACCTGGGCACGTAGCTGCGCATTTTCCTCGACGCACGCCATCGAGGGAACGAACGTCGTCGGGAGACGTAGCGAAACTCGTCACGTAGGGTCTAACGGGGAAACGAGAAATCCTCGGTCGGTGGACGCCCGGTGCGGGCGTCGCACGACCGACGAAAAAAAGTCAGCACAATTACAGAGTCTCTGGGCACAAAACCGCGATGCTTCGTCTACGTAGGCTATCGGGAGAAAGGCGAATTTGGGATCGTCCGAATATCTCGAAAGTTGCGTATCTTGTGAGTTTACTCGTCGCTCTTGACGCGTGTTGCGGTCGAACGGGTAAACGGCGGGCTTGGATGCTCGCTCGAATCTTGAGTCCAATCCCACCGGATCGTCCACGTGTGCGTAACATTTGGTTTAACGAAATTCCCACTGTCCCTATCTCCGACGACGAAGAACCATAATTTCCTTTAGATATCGTCAACGCAAGCATGAGCGAGCTACGTAAAATCTCTCGGTCGGTGGACGCCCGGTGCGGGCGTCGCACGACCGACGAAAAATTTCGCCCAATTTCAAGGTACCTGGGCACGTAGCTGCGCATTTTCCTCGACGCACGCCATCGAGGGAACGAACGTCGTCGGGAGACGTAGCGAAACTCGTCACGTAGGGTCTAACGGGGAAACGAGAAATCCTCGGTCGGTGGACGCCCGGTGCGGGCGTCGCACGACCGACGAAAAAAAGTCAGCACAATTACAGAGTCTCTGGGCACAAAACCGCGATGCTTCGTCTACGTAGGCTATCGGGAGAAAGGCGAATTTGGGATCGTCCGAATATCTCGAAAGTTGCGTATCTTGTGAGTTTACTCGTCGCTCTTGACGCGTGTTGCGGTCGAACGGGTAAACGGCGGGCTTGGATGCTCGCTCGAATCTTGAGTCCAATCCCACCGGATCGTCCACGTGTGCGTAACATTTGGTTTAACGAAATTCCCACTGTCCCTATCTCCGACGACGAAGAACCATAATTTCCTTTAGATATCGTCAACGCAAGCATGAGCGAGCTACGTAAAATCTCTCGGTCGGTGGACGCCCGGTGCGGGCGTCGCACGACCGACGAAAAATTTCGCCCAATTTCAAGGTACCTGGGCACGTAGCTGCGCATTTTCCTCGACGCACGCCATCGAGGGAACGAACGTCGTCGGGAGACGTAGCGAAACTCGTCACGTAGGGTCTAACGGGGAAACGAGAAATCCTCGGTCGGTGGACGCCCGGTGCGGGCGTCGCACGACCGACGAAAAAAAGTCAGCACAATTACAGAGTCTCTGGGCACAAAACCGCGATGCTTCGTCTACGTAGGCTATCGGGAGAAAGGCGAATTTGGGATCGTCCGAATATCTCGAAAGTTGCGTATCTTGTGAGTTTACTCGTCGCTCTTGACGCGTGTTGCGGTCGAACGGGTAAACGGCGGGCTTGGATGCTCGCTCGAATCTTGAGTCCAATCCCACCGGATCGTCCACGTGTGCGTAACATTTGGTTTAACGAAATTCCCACTGTCCCTATCTCCGACGACGAAGAACCATAATTTCCTTTAGATATCGTCAACGCAAGCATGAGCGAGCTACGTAAAATCTCTCGGTCGGTGGACGCCCGGTGCGGGCGTCGCACGACCGACGAAAAATTTCGCCCAATTTCAAGGTACCTGGGCACGTAGCTGCGCATTTTCCTCGACGCACGCCATCGAGGGAACGAACGTCGTCGGGAGACGTAGCGAAACTCGTCACGTAGGGTCTAACGGGGAAACGAGAAATCCTCGGTCGGTGGACGCCCGGTGCGGGCGTCGCACGACCGACGAAAAAAAGTCAGCACAATTACAGAGTCTCTGGGCACAAAACCGCGATGCTTCGTCTACGTAGGCTATCGGGAGAAAGGCGAATTTGGGATCGTCCGAATATCTCGAAAGTTGCGTATCTTGTGAGTTTACTCGTCGCTCTTGACGCGTGTTGCGGTCGAACGGGTAAACGGCGGGCTTGGATGCTCGCTCGAATCTTGAGTCCAATCCCACCGGATCGTCCACGTGTGCGTAACATTTGGTTTAACGAAATTCCCACTGTCCCTATCTCCGACGACGAAGAACCATAATTTCCTTTAGATATCGTCAACGCAAGCATGAGCGAGCTACGTAAAATCTCTCGGTCGGTGGACGCCCGGTGCGGGCGTCGCACGACCGACGAAAAATTTCGCCCAATTTCAAGGTACCTGGGCACGTAGCTGCGCATTTTCCTCGACGCACGCCATCGAGGGAACGAACGTCGTCGGGAGACGTAGCGAAACTCGTCACGTAGGGTCTAACGGGGAAACGAGAAATCCTCGGTCGGTGGACGCCCGGTGCGGGCGTCGCACGACCGACGAAAAAAAGTCAGCACAATTACAGAGTCTCTGGGCACAAAACCGCGACGCTTCGTCTACGTAGGCTATCGGGAGAAAGGCGAATTTGGGATCGTCCGAATATCTCGAAAGTTGCGTATCTTGTGAGTTTACTCGTCGCTCTTGACGCGTGTTGCGGTCGAACGGGTAAACGGCGGGCTTGGATGCTCGCTCGAATCTTGAGTCCAATCCCACCGGATCGTCCACGTGTGCGTAACATTTGGATTAACGAAATTCCCACTGTCCCTATCTCCGACGACGAAGAACCATAATTTCCTTTAGATATCGTCAACGCAAGCATGAGCGAGCTACGTAAAATCTCTCGGTCGGTGGACGCCCGGTGCGGGCGTCGCACGACCGACGAAATATTTCGCCCAATTTCAAGGTACCTGGGCACGTAGCTGCGCATTTTCCTCGACGCACGCCATCGAGGGAACGAACGTCGTCGGGAGACGTAGCGAAACTCGTCACGTAGGGTCTAACGGGGAAACGAGAAATCCTCGGTCGGTGGACGCCCGGTGCGGGCGTCGCACGACCGACGAAAAAAAGTCAGCACAATTACAGAGTCTCTGGGCACAAAACCGCGATGCTTCGTCTACGTAGGCTATCGGGAGAAAGGCGAATTTGGGATCGTCCGAATATCTCGAAAGTTGCGTATCTTGTGAGTTTACTCGTCGCTCTTGACGCGTGTTGCGGTCGAACGGGTAAACGGCGGGCTTGGATGCTCGCTCGAATCTTGAGTCCAATCCCACCGGATCGTCCACGTGTGCGTAACATTTGGTTTAACGAAATTCCCACTGTCCCTATCTCCGACGACGAAGAACCATAATTTCCTTTAGATATCGTCAACGCAAGCATGAGCGAGCTACGTAAAATCTCTCGGTCGGTGGACGCCCGGTGCGGGCGTCGCACGACCGACGAAAAATTTCGCCCAATTTCAAGGTACCTGGGCACGTAGCTGCGCATTTTCCTCGACGCACGCCATCGAGGGAACGAACGTCGTCGGGAGACGTAGCGAAACTCGTCACGTAGGGTCTAACGGGGAAACGAGAAATCCTCGGTCGGTGGACGCCCGGTGCGGGCGTCGCACGACCGACGAAAAAAAGTCAGCACAATTACAGAGTCTCTGGGCACAAAACCGCGATGCTTCGTCTACGTAGGCTATCGGGAGAAAGGCGAATTTGGGATCGTCCGAATATCTCGAAAGTTGCGTATCTTGTGAGTTTACTCGTCGCTCTTGACGCGTGTTGCGGTCGAACGGGTAAACGGCGGGCTTGGATGCTCGCTCGAATCTTGAGTCCAATCCCACCGGATCGTCCACGTGTGCGTAACATTTGGTTTAACGAAATTCCCACTGTCCCTATCTCCGACGACGAAGAACCATAATTTCCTTTAGATATCGTCAACGCAAGCATGAGCGAGCTACGTAAAATCTCTCGGTCGGTGGACGCCCGGTGCGGGCGTCGCACGACCGACGAAAAATTTCGCCCAATTTCAAGGTACCTGGGCACGTAGCTGCGCATTTTCCTCGACGCACGCCATCGAGGGAACGAACGTCGTCGGGAGACGTAGCGAAACTCGTCACGTAGGGTCTAACGGGGAAACGAGAAATCCTCGGTCGGTGGACGCCCGGTGCGGGCGTCGCACGACCGACGAAAAAAAGTCAGCACAATTACAGAGTCTCTGGGCACAAAACCGCGACGCTTCGTCTACGTAGGCTATCGGGAGAAAGGCGAATTTGGGATCGTCCGAATATCTCGAAAGTTGCGTATCTTGTGAGTTTACTCGTCGCTCTTGACGCGTGTTGCGGTCGAACGGGTAAACGGCGGGCTTGGATGCTCGCTCGAATCTTGAGTCCAATCCCACCGGATCGTCCACGTGTGCGTAACATTTGGATTAACGAAATTCCCACTGTCCCTATCTCCGACGACGAAGAACCATAATTTCCTTTAGATATCGTCAACGCAAGCATGAGCGAGCTACGTAAAATCTCTCGGTCGGTGGACGCCCGGTGCGGGCGTCGCACGACCGACGAAAAATTTCGCCCAATTTCAAGGTACCTGGGCACGTAGCTGCGCATTTTCCTCGACGCACGCCATCGAGGGAACGAACGTCGTCGGGAGACGTAGCGAAACTCGTCACGTAGGGTCTAACGGGGAAACGAGAAATCCTCGGTCGGTGGACGCCCGGTGCGGGCGTCGCACGACCGACGAAAAAAAGTCAGCACAATTACAGAGTCTCTGGGCACAAAACCGCGATGCTTCGTCTACGTAGGCTATCGGGAGAAAGGCGAATTTGGGATCGTCCGAATATCTCGAAAGTTGCGTATCTTGTGAGTTTACTCGTCGCTCTTGACGCGTGTTGCGGTCGAACGGGTAAACGGCGGGCTTGGATGCTCGCTCGAATCTTGAGTCCAATCCCACCGGATCGTCCACGTGTGCGTAACATTTGGTTTAACGAAATTCCCACTGTCCCTATCTCCGACGACGAAGAACCATAATTTCCTTTAGATATCGTCAACGCAAGCATGAGCGAGCTACGTAAAATCTCTCGGTCGGTGGACGCCCGGTGCGGGCGTCGCACGACCGACGAAAAATTTCGCCCAATTTCAAGGTACCTGGGCACGTAGCTGCGCATTTTCCTCGACGCACGCCATCGAGGGAACGAACGTCGTCGGGAGACGTAGCGAAACTCGTCACGTAGGGTCTAACGGGGAAACGAGAAATCCTCGGTCGGTGGACGCCCGGTGCGGGCGTCGCACGACCGACGAAAAAAAGTCAGCACAATTACAGAGTCTCTGGGCACAAAACCGCGATGCTTCGTCTACGTAGGCTATCGGGAGAAAGGCGAATTTGGGATCGTCCGAATATCTCGAAAGTTGCGTATCTTGTGAGTTTACTCGTCGCTCTTGACGCGTGTTGCGGTCGAACGGGTAAACGGCGGGCTTGGATGCTCGCTCGAATCTTGAGTCCAATCCCACCGGATCGTCCACGTGTGCGTAACATTTGGTTTAACGAAATTCCCACTGTCCCTATCTCCGACGACGAAGAACCATAATTTCCTTTAGATATCGTCAACGCAAGCATGAGCGAGCT
Organism: Venturia canescens; assembly: GCF_019457755.1. Lineage (NCBI taxonomy): Eukaryota > Metazoa > Arthropoda > Insecta > Hymenoptera > Ichneumonidae > Venturia > Venturia canescens. The sequence goes on along the minus strand of NW_025108611.1, from coordinate 17,252 downwards.
ACGTAAAATCTCTCGGTCGGTGGACGCCCGGTGCGGGCGTCGCACGACCGACGAAAAATTTCGCCCAATTTCAAGGTACCTGGGCACGTAGCTGCGCATTTTCCTCGACGCACGCCATCGAGGGAACGAACGTCGTCGGGAGACGTAGCGAAACTCGTCACGTAGGGTCTAACGGGGAAACGAGAAATCCTCGGTCGGTGGACGCCCGGTGCGGGCGTCGCACGACCGACGAAAAAAAGTCAGCACAATTACAGAGTCTCTGGGCACAAAACCGCGACGCTTCGTCTACGTAGGCTATCGGGAGAAAGGCGAATTTGGGATCGTCCGAATATCTCGAAAGTTGCGTATCTTGTGAGTTTACTCGTCGCTCTTGACGCGTGTTGCGGTCGAACGGGTAAACGGCGGGCTTGGATGCTCGCTCGAATCTTGAGTCCAATCCCACCGGATCGTCCACGTGTGCGTAACATTTGGATTAACGAAATTCCCACTGTCCCTATCTCCGACGACGAAGAACCATAATTTCCTTTAGATATCGTCAACGCAAGCATGAGCGAGCTACGTAAAATCTCTCGGTCGGTGGACGCCCGGTGCGGGCGTCGCACGACCGACGAAATATTTCGCCCAATTTCAAGGTACCTGGGCACGTAGCTGCGCATTTTCCTCGACGCACGCCATCGAGGGAACGAACGTCGTCGGGAGACGTAGCGAAACTCGTCACGTAGGGTCTAACGGGGAAACGAGAAATCCTCGGTCGGTGGACGCCCGGTGCGGGCGTCGCACGACCGACGAAAAAAAGTCAGCACAATTACAGAGTCTCTGGGCACAAAACCGCGATGCTTCGTCTACGTAGGCTATCGGGAGAAAGGCGAATTTGGGATCGTCCGAATATCTCGAAAGTTGCGTATCTTGTGAGTTTACTCGTCGCTCTTGACGCGTGTTGCGGTCGAACGGGTAAACGGCGGGCTTGGATGCTCGCTCGAATCTTGAGTCCAATCCCACCGGATCGTCCACGTGTGCGTAACATTTGGTTTAACGAAATTCCCACTGTCCCTATCTCCGACGACGAAGAACCATAATTTCCTTTAGATATCGTCAACGCAAGCATGAGCGAGCTACGTAAAATCTCTCGGTCGGTGGACGCCCGGTGCGGGCGTCGCACGACCGACGAAAAATTTCGCCCAATTTCAAGGTACCTGGGCACGTAGCTGCGCATTTTCCTCGACGCACGCCATCGAGGGAACGAACGTCGTCGGGAGACGTAGCGAAACTCGTCACGTAGGGTCTAACGGGGAAACGAGAAATCCTCGGTCGGTGGACGCCCGGTGCGGGCGTCGCACGACCGACGAAAAAAAGTCAGCACAATTACAGAGTCTCTGGGCACAAAACCGCGACGCTTCGTCTACGTAGGCTATCGGGAGAAAGGCGAATTTGGGATCGTCCGAATATCTCGAAAGTTGCGTATCTTGTGAGTTTACTCGTCGCTCTTGACGCGTGTTGCGGTCGAACGGGTAAACGGCGGGCTTGGATGCTCGCTCGAATCTTGAGTCCAATCCCACCGGATCGTCCACGTGTGCGTAACATTTGGATTAACGAAATTCCCACTGTCCCTATCTCCGACGACGAAGAACCATAATTTCCTTTAGATATCGTCAACGCAAGCATGAGCGAGCTACGTAAAATCTCTCGGTCGGTGGACGCCCGGTGCGGGCGTCGCACGACCGACGAAATATTTCGCCCAATTTCAAGGTACCTGGGCACGTAGCTGCGCATTTTCCTCGACGCACGCCATCGAGGGAACGAACGTCGTCGGGAGACGTAGCGAAACTCGTCACGTAGGGTCTAACGGGGAAACGAGAAATCCTCGGTCGGTGGACGCCCGGTGCGGGCGTCGCACGACCGACGAAAAAAAGTCAGCACAATTACAGAGTCTCTGGGCACAAAACCGCGATGCTTCGTCTACGTAGGCTATCGGGAGAAAGGCGAATTTGGGATCGTCCGAATATCTCGAAAGTTGCGTATCTTGTGAGTTTACTCGTCGCTCTTGACGCGTGTTGCGGTCGAACGGGTAAACGGCGGGCTTGGATGCTCGCTCGAATCTTGAGTCCAATCCCACCGGATCGTCCACGTGTGCGTAACATTTGGTTTAACGAAATTCCCACTGTCCCTATCTCCGACGACGAAGAACCATAATTTCCTTTAGATATCGTCAACGCAAGCATGAGCGAGCTACGTAAAATCTCTCGGTCGGTGGACGCCCGGTGCGGGCGTCGCACGACCGACGAAAAATTTCGCCCAATTTCAAGGTACCTGGGCACGTAGCTGCGCATTTTCCTCGACGCACGCCATCGAGGGAACGAACGTCGTCGGGAGACGTAGCGAAACTCGTCACGTAGGGTCTAACGGGGAAACGAGAAATCCTCGGTCGGTGGACGCCCGGTGCGGGCGTCGCACGACCGACGAAAAAAAGTCAGCACAATTACAGAGTCTCTGGGCACAAAACCGCGATGCTTCGTCTACGTAGGCTATCGGGAGAAAGGCGAATTTGGGATCGTCCGAATATCTCGAAAGTTGCGTATCTTGTGAGTTTACTCGTCGCTCTTGACGCGTGTTGCGGTCGAACGGGTAAACGGCGGGCTTGGATGCTCGCTCGAATCTTGAGTCCAATCCCACCGGATCGTCCACGTGTGCGTAACATTTGGTTTAACGAAATTCCCACTGTCCCTATCTCCGACGACGAAGAACCATAATTTCCTTTAGATATCGTCAACGCAAGCATGAGCGAGCTACGTAAAATCTCTCGGTCGGTGGACGCCCGGTGCGGGCGTCGCACGACCGACGAAAAATTTCGCCCAATTTCAAGGTACCTGGGCACGTAGCTGCGCATTTTCCTCGACGCACGCCATCGAGGGAACGAACGTCGTCGGGAGACGTAGCGAAACTCGTCACGTAGGGTCTAACGGGGAAACGAGAAATCCTCGGTCGGTGGACGCCCGGTGCGGGCGTCGCACGACCGACGAAAAAAAGTCAGCACAATTACAGAGTCTCTGGGCACAAAACCGCGATGCTTCGTCTACGTAGGCTATCGGGAGAAAGGCGAATTTGGGATCGTCCGAATATCTCGAAAGTTGCGTATCTTGTGAGTTTACTCGTCGCTCTTGACGCGTGTTGCGGTCGAACGGGTAAACGGCGGGCTTGGATGCTCGCTCGAATCTTGAGTCCAATCCCACCGGATCGTGCACGTGTGCGTAACATTTGGTTTAACGAAATTCCCACTGTCCCTATCTCCGACGACGAAGAACCATAATTTCCTTTAGATATCGTCAACGCAAGCATGAGCGAGCTACGTAAAATCTCTCGGTCGGTGGACGCCCGGTGCGGGCGTCGCACGACCGACGAAAAATTTCGCCCAATTTCAAGGTACCTGGGCACGTAGCTGCGCATTTTCCTCGACGCACGCCATCGAGGGAACGAACGTCGTCGGGAGACGTAGCGAAACTCGTCACGTAGGGTCTAACGGGGAAACGAGAAATCCTCGGTCGGTGGACGCCCGGTGCGGGCGTCGCACGACCGACGAAAAAAAGTCAGCACAATTACAGAGTCTCTGGGCACAAAACCGCGATGCTTCGTCTACGTAGGCTATCGGGAGAAAGGCGAATTTGGGATCGTCCGAATATCTCGAAAGTTGCGTATCTTGTGAGTTTACTCGTCGCTCTTGACGCGTGTTGCGGTCGAACGGGTAAACGGCGGGCTTGGATGCTCGCTCGAATCTTGAGTCCAATCCCACCGGATCGTCCACGTGTGCGTAACATTTGGTTTAACGAAATTCCCACTGTCCCTATCTCCGACGACGAAGAACCATAATTTCCTTTAGATATCGTCAACGCAAGCATGAGCGAGCTACGTAAAATCTCTCGGTCGGTGGACGCCCGGTGCGGGCGTCGCACGACCGACGAAAAATTTCGCCCAATTTCAAGGTACCTGGGCACGTAGCTGCGCATTTTCCTCGACGCACGCCATCGAGGGAACGAACGTCGTCGGGAGACGTAGCGAAACTCGTCACGTAGGGTCTAACGGGGAAACGAGAAATCCTCGGTCGGTGGACGCCCGGTGCGGGCGTCGCACGACCGACGAAAAAAAGTCAGCACAATTACAGAGTCTCTGGGCACAAAACCGCGACGCTTCGTCTACGTAGGCTATCGGGAGAAAGGCGAATTTGGGATCGTCCGAATATCTCGAAAGTTGCGTATCTTGTGAGTTTACTCGTCGCTCTTGACGCGTGTTGCGGTCGAACGGGTAAACGGCGGGCTTGGATGCTCGCTCGAATCTTGAGTCCAATCCCACCGGATCGTCCACGTGTGCGTAACATTTGGATTAACGAAATTCCCACTGTCCCTATCTCCGACGACGAAGAACCATAATTTCCTTTAGATATCGTCAACGCAAGCATGAGCGAGCTACGTAAAATCTCTCGGTCGGTGGACGCCCGGTGCGGGCGTCGCACGACCGACGAAATATTTCGCCCAATTTCAAGGTACCTGGGCACGTAGCTGCGCATTTTCCTCGACGCACGCCATCGAGGGAACGAACGTCGTCGGGAGACGTAGCGAAACTCGTCACGTAGGGTCTAACGGGGAAACGAGAAATCCTCGGTCGGTGGACGCCCGGTGCGGGCGTCGCACGACCGACGAAAAAAAGTCAGCACAATTACAGAGTCTCTGGGCACAGAACCGCGATGCTTCGTCTACGTAGGCT